>NW_015113630.1:83962-109564 GCF_001443285.1 Poecilia latipinna | reverse complement strand
ATTTTTGGGGGGTTTTTTTTTTTTTTTTTTTTTTGTGAGATAGGCCTTTGTGTTGTTTTAGGTCAGTGGTGTTGTCTTCTTGATACGTTACAGATATCATTTTTACTCTGTCTTTTTCTGATTATTGACTCATGAATTCATACCTGACGTCAGGCGAATAAGAGTGTCTTTGCCTACTTCATGTTGTCAGACGGGTTCTAGTTCAGTGATTTCCCAATTCTATAGTGATTATACCTCAGTGTGGTTAATGTTAATTGAACTCTGCTTGTTAAAATAAAGGGTTAATCATGCTAAAGTCATGATTTTAAAGGAGTGGTGACAATATTTTCCACATAGGGCCAGTTGGTTTAATAAATTAAATAATCATTTACAGTCTGCCTTTCGTGTTTATTCAGGGCCTCTCTCTGACATCGCCATCAGCATGTGAATCTGAAAAAATTAAATATGACAGAAAAGCAAAAAGACATTTGTAATGGGGCAAATACTTTTTCACTGAATGTTTGATAAGGAGGATCAAGCTGGAGTGCATGTAATTGAATCTGAATATGTTTTTTGTTTTTTTCTTAATTAACTGACTAAATATATGAATGAATACAAACCAGAAGCATTTGTCTTTAATACATAATTCAAAAAAAGAAAATGAATTGTTGCAACAGCTCAAACCATGCAGCACTCCTTTTAAACTCCTCTGGGATTCGAGGTCATAGTTCAGGTATCATCTCACATTTCAGATGCTATTAACCATTCCAAGCTGTACAAACATAAAAATGATAATGAATGAAACACGAGTGGTGCAATTCTAGAAATAAATAAACTAAATCCGGTACGATTATTGTCCTGTTCCCATCCAGCAGCGCTTTGGAGTCGTCAGAATCATACCAATAAAACGAACACTCTTCTGAAGGATGCATTTTAAAAACCATGGCGTAAAAACGCTTCTTATGAAGCTGCTCATCCCACTGTAGAGCTCCGGTACAATCTGTGACCGAGTTCATGTCCTGGTGTCACTTTGCCGCTGCATATTTAGTGGAAGACATGCAGATAAACTGGAGCAGAATCCTGGCCTCTGGGAAGCCGTTTCAAAACCACCGTGTCGCACTAAATCAGTCAAATCCCAACCGCACGGCGCGGAAATGGGACAAGAGGAGTCAGATGGAGCTCAGTGGTCACTTAGCGGAAACTGACCTAAATGTGAACGAACGGGGAGGAGGCCTCATTATGGAAGCCCATCAGTGTCATAAAGCACAGGTTTCTGAAAACGGCAAACATTGTGGGAAAACAGTGTGAAAACGTCTGAGATTACAGCTGCATTCCAATCTCTCACCGGTAAAATCCGTCCCCGTGTCGCATCGACACACACACACACATACTACGATTTCAATGATTTATAAACTCATTCTGCACAAGCATCAGCTCCGTGTTTGACGAACATCCACAGCAGCACATTTGTTTGCAATCAAAGCCAAGCCCCCCCCCCGCCGCCGCCGCCTTTGGCATTCACACAAACATATACGCTCAGTCACAGATGGCAGCCGCAGTGACCTTGGAAGCGAGCAGGCGATCCATTTGGAAAAGTGGGAAAGTGCTTTATCACTGGTTGAGCTCTGGACGTGACAAACCCGCCGTCTGCCAGCAGGAGGGCAATTGATTTTTCAAGAGGGTAAACAAAATCTCGCTCAGAGTTTTGTTTTTTCCTTTTCTCCCGTTCCTGCTCAAGCCCCAAAATATCAACAAATGGAAGAAAGCCAAACTCTGCTGCATATTTTAAACACACCAGAGGAACAGACACACGAAAAAATATTTATTGCTTCTTTACCAGTGGCATTTATAACACTGTAAAATGAATCCAACAAAGTTGGAGATTTTCCACACTTTTTGTGAAAAGTTTAAAACTTGCCTTTCACATAGTTTGGCACTATGGAAATGAAAAGAAAATGAGTCTGAGGCTGGTAACCTCGTCCCACCGCCTTACATTATCACAGTGAGCTGATAGCAGCACATTGTCATAATATAGCTATTATACATGTTAAGCATCAACAGCTGCAAAATGTCATGATTTACAGGCTCCCTGTAAATATATTTAGGACTTCCGGATTTTTCCAAACACCTCACTTTTTTTTTTTTTTTTTTTTTTGAATGATCCAACTATGAAATGTGATTTGTTGATATTTTCACATGGTTTGTGGGTTTTTTGTCAGCGTGCTCCAAGCAATAAAAGCTCCTGAATTGTGCAGTTTATCGTCCGAGCCACACACTCCCATGTGAGACATCAAGCTGCATCACACTAAGAATTTTGTTTTTCACATTAATGTGAGATAAGAAGGAACTCCACTCAGATTTCTTGCATCTCCCTCGCCTCGCCTTCTCAGGTGCAGGTGACGATGTCATCTCATTTTCTTCAAGTAGATCTTGAAGGTCTTGTTTTGTCGTGATATCATGCTTAATTCCATTATATCAATCCTATTACCCGATGTTAAGAGGTCAACTGTTTGTTGTTTCATATATTCCAAATCTTACCATTTTGAGATAAAAATCTAAATATCTGCTTAACGTAATGATAAATTCAAACAGTCTTGAGATTACAAATTCACTTTTTGTTGCAGCAGATGATCCCAAATCTGATCTGTTGGGGAAACTTTCAGAATCTCGCTATTTTATGATAACGTAATTATTTCAGAATTTCAACTTGAGATTTTCAAAACTGCATTTCCAAACATGTAAAACACAAAAGGTCAATTCCAAGCTGCTGAGTCCAGACTATGCAGAATCCTCTCTCAATTTGCATTTTTTAAGAATAAAAAACAAAACCGGTTAGGTACCAGTTTTCTTATTAACATGGTCAGAATCAATTTCACTCTTTCCTGCTAAACCTGCAGAGCTTTAGGCCTGATCTCCAGTCAGCCTGTCAACAGTGAGTTCTTCCCTTTAGACATTTTGACACTTTCATGCAAACTTTCCAAAACTTCCCATTTCTGCACACTGTAGCCACAGGGCATTACCCATAGTTCACAGCGTCGTGACGTTAAACACAGAGCTAACAGGTGGAGCCTGAAGGCGGCAAAAAAAATAGAAGAAAAAAAAAAAAAAGAAATAAGATTACAAGCGAGTATGAAACACAGCTGCCTGCTTATATATTTAGCATGAACTCTGTCTCAGAGAAGGGTTGCATCAGTTTCACGAATGCTCTGATCAGATCTGATTCAACTTCAGGATGCAACCAGTGACTTCCGAGTTAATGTCTGGATGGAGAACAGCAGGGAGGTTCCAGGTTACTCCAATCTGAACTCCTTCTGTCTTTACTGCTCATCATCTAACAAAGAAAGATAAAAATATATATTTTATTATCCTGAACTTTCAGTTCTTTACTTTACTGGATGTTTTACAATGTTTCAATAAAACTAAACACATGCAGACAAAAATAAATAGATCTAATCTTAGTGCGTTTGGATTACTCAGCTGGTAATTGCAGATTTGTTCCAGCATTTAAGCTTTGTGCTTGATGCATTTGTCATAGTAAACATATACATTCATTTTGTGAGTGTTTATGGATATGTTATGCCTAATTAACACTGAATATGACACATCATTAGAGATGTTGGTAACACTTTATTTGAAGGGGGTTGAATAAGACTGACATGACACTGTCATGAACATGAATAAGCCTTCATGAATATTTATGACTGTTGTCATAAAGCGTCATTCGGTAAATTATGACACTTTTAATACAAAGTTGACATTATTCAAAATGTCTTTGTTATGACAACTTGACATTAACCAAGAAATCATTACTGTTTAAACTTTACCTTTAATAACATAAAGTTACCTCATTTTTAAAGTGCAATCAGTAATACTTTTATAACAAATTTTTATCAGTAATGCAACAGCAAAACAAAAGTTTCACAACTTCCTTGACTCTCAGTTTCATTTCATTTTGTCATGTCAGCATTTCCTGCCTGTGTCAGTGAGGATTTCCAACCTGGATGCAGCAGCTGATCACTGCTGCTGGTGGGGACGACTGCCTGGCTTTCCAAGTGATTATGTCAGATGAATGAACATGTCGTCTTCCATCATCTCAGTTGGTTAACGGAGGAGTGCGGCTGCATTGAGCCTGCTGAAAGGTCCATCTCCTGGACTGAGGAGCCTGCAGATTGTTTTATTCATCACCCAGCAGGTGAACCAGCACTGAGCCGACAGCTGAAGTTTCTTCTCTTCATTCTTTAAGTCGCTAAATTCATCAGTGGACATCCAGACATGCTGACACGAGATGACACGTCGACTAAAACACTATTAATCCAGACGTGGAATTAATCATAATTCCCCTCGCCATTCTGAATGCAGCTGATAGTTCATTTAAGTCATAATACCCTGAATTATTCATATTTCCCTTCATAGGAGTAATTTCTCTCTGAATTATTGAATTTCACAATTCTTCCACGCTCTGCCAGACTGGCTTCGTAATGCAGAAAGTGTGCCGTAAGCAATTCATGTGTCATTTTTCCCCCCCCTTTTTTCAAACGAGCCAGTCGTACAAGATTCATCTCCGTTTGAATTTCTGTTGCCACTCTGAATAATGCGATGAGTCATCATTCACAGGATTAGGGAAATATTTCACTTTGGCTTTTGTCTCGCCGCTTCGCCGCATGCTCACTCGCGGTCGACTGTTGCCAAGGCGCTCACCTGCACCGCTTCCTCAAATGCAATTTTCTGTTTTTTCACAGCAAAATCAAACTATGCATATTAAAACTTTTGACATTTTTTTCTCCACAATATGTGTACACCACTAAAAGAATGGAAAATCATCCAACAGAGATAAAAATGAAGCTGTAACAGCCTCGCTGCATACTGTATTTGTGCAAACTAACTGATGCTTTGCAAAAGCTTTTATGTTTCCGGAACGGACAGAAGGTTTCCAAGGCAGAAGTATTTTCTTCCAAAGAAAACAATCAAAATATCCTGGGAAAGAATCTGTTATTGTCTGGAAAACAAAGTATGAATACCCACAATGAAACATAGTGGCGTCAGCATCATGATCTGGGATGGAAATGAGGTTTTGTTCTCGTCAAGGTGAATGAAATTGAAGAGGTACAGAAACAATTAGAACTATGCTAGAAGAGAGAACATAATGAGGGATTTCATTTGGATCCAAATGCACTAAGAAATAATTTAATCTGAAATTAAATACAATTGATAATCTGCAGGGGGACCAGAATGCTGATATTAAACAAAATAAGGGTATTAGAGAAAAAGATATGGTGCCATTTCATTTACAAATGACTGTTACCATCAAATCTGTGTTAAACTCTGCAATCAGTAATTGCTGCTCTCACAACAGAGGCGTGATAACAACCACAGATTCAGATTTTTTTGTTGCCCTTTAGTTCAGATACGGGACGGCCTTTATCTCCGGCTGGCTTTATCTCGGCCCCAACAGGAAGTTGTGGTTGGAGTTCAGACCTGGACAGTGATGCAGTAGATCCGGTCAGGCTGCAGCCAGCAGGTTATAAATCAGACCTGCAGCAGAGAGCCGCGCCTCGCCTCATCCCTTACCAGAAGACCTTGGAGCCGACATCAGTTTGTTCTTTACTTTGTGGAGACAAACTTGACTGACGAACACGATGACGGATGTTCTGGCGTTCTTTGGTTTAATTAAAGCAGCGATAGCCACCACAGATATAGTTAGTGCATTAAGGACATTCCAGCTCAGAGGGGCTTTATTACAGCATCAGGTCCTCCAAGCCTCCATGGACACAAGCATGAGGCCATCACCACAGAGCCTCGCCAACACTGAGGCTCTGTGGTAAATTACAGTTATTGGACTCAGAGCCAAAATCTAATTCTCTTTCTGGCATCTTTATGCCAAATGACCGTAATTAGCATACACGTAATTTGTTTACAGATCTCCAGGCCCGATGCCTGATTATGCCTGTATTTTCAAGCACCATGCACCCCACAGAGGCCTGGATGGTAGTCTGGTGCATCTGCTCCTCTGCTTTTCACCATCCGTCTGTTTCGACATGTTTGCTGGGATTGTATGAGGCTGAGTGAAAAAAAAATAAATGAATAACACATTTTAATTTTCTCGTGTTCAACTAGTAGCAGATTAATCTCAAATCCTAAGAAAACATCACATTCAAACCCAGCAAAGGCTTGAGGTTTCATTAAACATCCAGAGTTACATGTTTCTGATGAAACTATAATTGAATAGTTTGGCATTACAGGGGCAATATTAAATACAGTCAGCTTTTTTGAGTTTCATATCCTGTTTTAATGTTATTTATGCAACAACACACCTGTAGTGTTGCTTTGATTATTTAATGCCTGTTTGAGAAATCCTTTAAAAACTGCGGCTCCTCGACTTCCAAAGCCTCTGCCTCACAGAGTAGCCCTCCCCCAGAGCTCCCTCACTCAGCTCCTTCAGACTAGCCAGCAGCAATTAGCAAACACCTGGTGGAACTGCATCTAATGAGCTCATTATAGGAGCTGCTGCTCAGAGCAGCGCTGGTATAAACTTTAAAGGGTTAATAGAGGAGTCATGTTGTGATGACTTCCTGAAGGCGGCAATTCAAAAAGAGCAGGAGCTTCTTAAAGAGACAGAGGCCCAATTTCAAGGCATTAAATGAGGAAGTGAAATTACATTTAAGTCATATTTGATTTAAACAGCATCTTTGTAACAACTGAAGTTAACATAGCTGCTGGGTTATGCTATAAAATGGTGGAAAAGATAGATGGACATTCTAATTTAAATAAAGTTAGTTTTTTTATTTTTTTACTTTAAATAAGAGAAAAAAAGGTTTCAATTGTTTATGTGAAAATGAAGTTCAAAAACATCTGTCTCTTTCTAGCTTAGCATGTAGCCCCTTAGATGCTAAACCACAGAGAGTGAACATTTTGAGCATATCTTTGATGGAAAAACAAAATACAAGGCAAATCTGCATAAATGGAAGCTGAGTGAACCTAATTAAAGCAAGACTGTAAAAACCAAACAAAGCAGCATTGAGGAAAAAACTCAAAACCCAAAAGCAAACCCACAGACTATGACGAGATGAGCAGAAACAATGAGAAGCTCTTCTGCTCCAACAACACATACAACCTGCTCCTTTAGCAAATCTTGACAGCATTGTTCAGCTCTCAGACAATCTCTTAGGAATGTTTAATACAAAGACAGCAAGAATAAACTGGTAAACACAGCTGATGAAAGAAAGATGATAGTCCTCCTACACAAAGCAGCGCACGAATTCAAGAAACATAAGCACCAGAAAAAGTAATCTGCCCTGAGCCGCTTTTTTGGCCTTTCTAGCTCCGATTATTGGAGCTATTTTTATTTTTATTTTTTTTAATAAAAAAAGTGTAACATGAGCTGAACAAAAAGAAACTGTTTGAATGAGAGGAAGCGTGGATGAAAAGGCAGACAGTTGTTTCTCAGAATGCCTGGCTCTGAGAAGCTGCACTCAGTATGAATATGAATGATGCTTAACCCCTGGGAGCGAGCCGTCATGTCAGACACAAGCAGCGCACTGGCAAAACCTCCAGACAAGATCCCCGAGCTGGCAGCCAACACCAGGCAGCCAGCGCAGGTGATCCTGGCTGCCTACGATTCTAATAATGTATTCCTCATCATACAGAGAATTACATGCTTGTTCTCATCATTATTCAGTGGACCTTTCATGTACCAACCTGTCTGTGAATATGTTGTGGAGCATAACTAATTTATTTGCAGAAAAGTTGCCTATTCCTGGATTTGCGTCTAAAATATTTGAAGTTGAAAGGCAGCCTGAGAAGGTGCATTTAGCAAGGCGCAAAGCCACTTGACATGCTAACTAATGGTTAGTGATTGGCTGCATCCCAAGACCAGAGACAAGACTGGAGATGTTAGCTTCTGTGGCAGCGCTAAGGCGATTTCCACTGAAGTATTTTTAAAATCCATCTGAAAACTTATTTTTCATTCATTGTCCTTCGACCCAACTGAGACGTGATTTTACTCAAGTATTTTTTTGGTATTGATTTCATCTAACAGCTTTTTTTAAGCTTTATTTATCTATTACTGATGTTCAGCACTTTGTTCAGTTGTGGCTGGTATTAAAGCACTTTATAAATTAAGTTATTGATGACGACGACGGTATATAAAATACTAAAATAGGGAGTTATAAGCATTTTAAGAAAAGGTCTCAAGTATTCATGGATTTTCTACATTCACAGGCAGCTCTGGTCCCTGACCCCCTGCAAATACCAGAAGTCCACTCTTCTTAAAATGCTTAGAAATGTTTAAATAGTGTAGATTAATTACTGTGGAGTAAGAAGGTCCTGGGTTCAAACCCCAGCCTGGGGTCTTTCTGCATGGAGTTTGCATGTTATCCCCATCCTGACACTCTGGTTTTGTCCAAAAACAAGACTGCAGGTTAACTGTCCTCTCTAGATAAGAGAGTGAGTATTGCTGGACGTTCAGGTGACAGACCAACCCAACACAAGGTGGGACATCGTAGCGAAGCTCAGAGTGCATTTACATTCAAACTAATGTCAAGATATCACTGGTGTCATATTTACAAAAAATATCAGAAAACTGGCCAGCTGCTCATAAAGTATATAAAACAAAGTATTAAAAAGGTTTAATAAAGCAGTTTAATAAAAACCTATAAGAAAATTCCTTTACATTAATTCACTATTCTGTATAAATATTTCCATTTCTAGCCAAGGTGTGGTTGTCTTATTAATATTAGCCTTTAAGGAACAACATAACACAGACAATATTCCTGTTTTTACCTTCAGGGGATTCCAGCAGACATCAACATATTGAAAAGTGTTATTAGATTTGCAAAAACAAAATCTTTTCCCCTAACTTAAGAGGGATTCGTGGAAAGTCTGTTCAAGTAAAGCGATGTTATATTAAATGACCAGAACTCCGTGGTCTGCTGCAACCAAAACCTTATCTGCTGGCTGGTAAGTTGAATTGTGGGTAACGTTGACATCATTGGTTTAATAAGGAAGAATGACAAACAAAAGGGCCTTTTGTGTACTTATAAAACTGTTTGTTGTGTACTTATAAAAACTTTCTGTGGTTAGGATCGTTTGAGGTGGGTTTTAGTCAAAATGAGTGAAAGAACACTACATTTTGTAGCAAAATATTACACTTTTTAACAATACGGACATATGTAGCAAGCTGCCTAGTTAGTTTGATCTGAAAAGTTTGAAGTATACTTGAAAACTCACAGCACATAAAACATTCCCATCTTTTTGTGTTTTCAAGTGTTAATATATTCATTTGAATATATTTCTTATTTTGTTCAAAAGGAACCCAACTCATCTGCAGTTGGATGAATTCAAGCAGTCGTCTTAGAAATATGAAGCAAGAAGAAGGAAAACTATATGAAGTGCTTTTAAAAGAAACCCTTAAGTTTTGTAAGGAGTCGAATTTACTTCAGCATACACAACGTTCTGCTGAGCCACAGTCCATTCCTACATTTGTTCCATATAAAGTGAAAAACAGAACATGTTTAACACACCCAGAAAGGAAACTTCTCCCCGACTCTCTAAGCAGGAGTTGTTCACCCAGTTGCGCGGATCTCATAACGTTAAAGGTTCAGAAATATAACCTCCTTAATGCTGAGCGTCACTGTGGTTAGCTAGCTCTGTTGTAATGTCTGAAAGATTGGTGGTCACTCTGAATCTGAAAGTCTGCTGTGGTGTCTGGCACCAAGACATGAGCAGCAGATTCTGGAGATCCATCTTATTTGTCCAGAACATCCCAGAAACGTTTGCTCTGCTGCCTCAGTTACAACAAACTCTGATTTACTGTGCATCTTGAAAACTTTCCATCAGAACAAACATCAACTTCTGTAGCAATCTGAGTAGCTTTGTGTATTGACCACACAAGCCACCCTTCACTCAGAGAGCCTTTACAGCACATGACCCTGCTGCAAGTTCACCACCGTTTCTTCCTTGGAAAATCCATGAGAGATGTCAGCCATCATGAAGCCATCGCAGCTTGACCCGCGTTAAACTCTCAAATCCTTCTACTTGCAAACCTCTACAGCTTGTAATGTGTCAACTTTGAGGACAATGTGCGCTTACTGCCTGCATCCTATCTGATAAAAACTGCCATGCTGTAAAGAATGTCAGAGTTAAGAACTGCACTAATCAGAGGTCATAATATTATGCAAAACTCATGCATCAGTCTAGAACAGGGGTCCCCAAACTTTTTCCTGTGAGGGCCACATAAGTTTTCCCTACTCTGGTGGGGGGCCGGAGTCAGTTTGTAGCATACAAAGTGTGACGATTGCAGGAGTGCCTAAATGTAAAAATGTATTGTTTTCCACAAAGTACAATCAAATAATTCTCTCTGGGTTCTTCACAGAAAAAATCCAGGAAACAACACTATTTATGACGTATTTTCCAAACTATAAGCCGCACCGGACTATAAGCTGCAGATATCTCTAGGTTTTCCACAACGATGCAGCAGCAGCAGAGGGGGGCGGACACCCAAAATTTGAGTCATAACAGGTCAATTGAATATCACATTTATTATGGTTGAAAAATAATAAGTTGCCAAGTTTAGATTTAACTGAACTGATTACGGTAGTTTCCGAACGGTAACTGTAACAGTAAAAGTGCTGATCCTTCGTGTCTGCTACGAGCATGTGCTAAATGAAAATGGGCGTTTTCTTCTTCTTCTTCTTTAGATTTCAACGGCAGCTTGCATCCATTATTGTTGCACTACTGCCATCTACTGGATCCTAACATCTATACCTCAAATTCTCATAAACATCCCATCACTATTTAAAAAAACGAAAATCTTCATTTTCCCCTCAATGCTATTTAACTGATCAACAACATTCTCAAATTTCAAATCCCTATTAAAACCTAATTCCGTTTTAATGCGTGCTTTTTTCTTTTATTTCCAATTTTGACTTCAATTGATTCACTTCCTGCTAAAGAGCCCCCTGGTGGTTGAAGAAAAATCCACATATAAACCGCACCAGGCTATAAGCCGCATGGTTCAAAGCTTAGGAAAAGAAGTAGTGGCTTATCGTCCGGAAAATACAGTACATGAAAAAAAAATCTAAATGCTCTCTGGTATTGTTCAGGGGGCCGGACCAAATGAGGAGCCCGGCCGAGTCCGGCCCGCGGGCCGTAGTTTGGGGACCACTGGTCTAGACCGTCCACCATGGCAGCATGTTGGATCAGCTCTGTTTTTTCAGCTCTGATTTGTTCTGTTTGTAGACAATTACTCCTTCTGGTTTTGGATGCTGTGCAGCTGGAAGGATTTTTTTTTTTTTTTTTGCTCTTATTAATTACTTTTAGATAGTTGCTATGATGTGCAACCGTGGCAACGATGTGTTTCTTTTAAACAACCAGGAGCAGCTGATTAGCATCTCAAAAGCTCAAATATCAGCCGGCTGGGGAAACGGATCACTCAATGGCAGAGTAAGTCGCAGAGGCTTCGGTCCACAGTGCTGCTGGTCCAGGTTCCATTCCTGGAACTGGACCGTTATCTGCCCTTCAACTGATGGACATGGTCCTGTGAAATATCATCTCTGCTGCCTGGATATTAAGCTGTTAGCATGTCAGCACAGTTGTCTATGACAGTCGTGAAACTGCCAAACACCAACAGTGTCTTCAGTCAGAGGCTTCTTTAAAATTGTTGCAAGACTGACTGGTACAGGAGATGCTTCCTATCCAAAGCTTCACCAGCCACGACTCTTTGACATGAGTTATGGCGTTTCATTTCCTTTGGGATAAATGAAGAATTTTTCTTACTGAATTGAAATGTCATAAAAAAAATCAAACAAGCTTAGAAAGACAAACAGGAGAAGAAGAAGAGTTTCCCATTTCAGCAGCTTCTGAGTGTTGTATCTTTGCCGTCGTTCTTTCAAGCGGGATTTGAATTTGCGGAGCCAGATTAGAGATCAGATGGTATGCACGGGCACATACCTGTCCTATGCTTGACATTCTTCAAACTGATTGAGACTTTCACATTTCCCAGCATGCTCAAGGACCACACCAGTGGCTTGGCCTGTGAATATCAAACACCTAGTAGTGCCTTAACAGCTGGTGAATAACAATCATTTGTAAAACAGGAACATTTACTCTATTAGTTAAGTTTTCTTCACATGAGCGTTCTTCTCTAAAATGATTACAACACAAACTTTTAGCTTTTGTTTAGTGGTGTATTCAAGAACAAGTTACTCATCTTGACTAAGCAACAAGACATGAAATGCATTTTTAAAAGTTGGCTGCACAAGTCAAAATGAAGGAAAAATACATTATGTAGAAAGAGTTTCAGTACCAGACTGAATGATGCACGTAGGGAACGTCAGCCATCCCAGAAATCAATTCCTCTTATGAGGTTACTTTAAACTTTTTACATTAGAACTGAACAAATAGGAGGAGATTAGCATACTTTGTGTTGCAGTGGACGCTCAGGGAGTTAATGAATTCACACAAAGCAGACGAACTGTGGCAGATCCATATACTAATGACAGTTCTGTTGTTTCATTTCATGTTTTGCAGATTGGTAATGCTCCAACAGGCAGCTGGGGTTCACTTCACGTCTTTCTCTCTGACAGAAATAGCTTTAGATAATGTTTTTCTCAATAGGTCGTTGTAAGGCAGAATTTGCCGGTGGGTGCAGAGGGAAGGACGGACGGATATGAAGCAGAGGGGTGTTTGTGTGAGCGAGGGATAAGCAGGGTTGGAGACGTGACAAGAAAAGGGATCAATCAGAGGAACGAAGGCGATAGGAAGGAAGAAAATCCCGACCCTAAAAGAGACAGTTGCTTTGCAGCCAGTCGTTCTCCAACTCCAACACAAACGTGGATGATGGATGGTGGTGAGACGGGAGCTGGTGGAGAATCAGACCTCAGACTGTTGACTGGGCTGTCGTCTTATCAATAAGGCTCAAACTCTCCTCCTTCAATGCTTTTGCACTGGCAGAGAATTTGTTTTGCAAAACAAAAACGACATATTTTTATCCTCAAAGGAAACATTTTTTGGTATCTATAAAGGGACAAGGCATTGGCAAAGATCTAAAAAAAGTCTAGCATATACGTGGCAGTGTATAGGGAATATGTTTTGATTCCGTTTATTTCTGCAGAAATAAACTAATAAAATAGACAAGAGTGACAGATTTAATGGCAACCCCGATTTTTTATTTTTATTTTCTCATAGAAAGTACCACTGACTCGGAGTTTTTGTTTTTGCTCTATTTGCTCACAGATTTCATCAAGAAGTTTAGTCCTTAAATGCCACAAATACCGGGTCCACTGCAGTCTAAGTTATTCTTCTAAATTATGTAAAGGCCTCTTGACCCAATAAATAAAAATAAAGTCTGAATTGGATTCTATATTATTTTTGTTGTCTCGCCTTGTACTTTGCTGAGGGAAGACATTTGCTGTGAGATGTCAGCATATAAATGACCAGAATTAAACCTGGTGAGATGGATTTTAAAACGTTTGACTTTAAGTAACATAGACCTTTGTACAACAGATCTATTTCCACTGCGCTGTGCAAGTCGACAATAATGTGGCCTCGTTTTATCAAACACAAATGCTGCTTGAAATGCTCACAGATACCAGCTGAGGTCATATCAGTGAGTTCTCTACAAGCGACCAACTTTCTTATAACCAAGGCAGGTTGTGGCAGCACATTTTTCCAAAACAGAAATTGATCAAGGTTATTTCACGACTTAACAAGAGGGGAAGTAGTTTTTCACATACAGCTACGGTGCATTTAGTAAAATCTTGATAAATAAATGAAATCAGTTGAAAACATTTTCAGTTCTGCATTCACAATCAGGGCAACGGTGGATGTAATTTCCTTTCACTTTCAGAAGTCTTGGGAAGGTTTTTTTTTTTTTTTTGCAGTTGCTTCAGCCTAAAATAAGATTTGCAAGAATGACAGATTAACAGACAGAAATAGACCAACAGCCACTGCACACATGTACAATGATAAATAAAGAGGAGCCTGGCTGCAGGACGCCGTGCTGCAGACGGTGTGACTGCTGCAGGTAGTCTGTTGCATTATCAGCACGCTGCGTTTCTTTTATCTGCTGAAATCTCATCACACAGAAGAAGCTGCAGTCATCACCTTCTGTTTCTGCTGCATGACCACTTCCTTTGCAATTTAACAGATAGCTCTGTCTGAGGAAAAAGCCGGAGAGTGCAAATAAGAGGATGACAAATGGCTTCAGGCTCCATGATCGCATCTCTTCGATTGAAAAACTCATTTGTATGACAATGAGGATGTCCTGCTGGAGTATTCCTCTGACTACGTTCTGTGCAGCAAAGAAGCACTTTCCCCACCAGTGAACTGTCATTGCAATTAGATTCCCATCTAATGCGGCTGCTCCTGTCAGGAAATGTGCAGAAATGACAGATTCCTTTTTTTAAAACGCTGATTCTGTCGGCAGATATTAGCCTCCGCGGGTGACGCGTGCTTCGGTTTGAAGACCTGCCCTCAATCGGCTGATAAAGGTCACGTTTTTTTTTTTTTTTTTTTTTTTTGACGAGCTGCAATAAAAAGATTCCTGTTGCTGAGAATGAAGCAAACAGTGATTCTGATGTACCGGTCTCAGATGATTAGTTATTGATAAAGTCATTATGTTGTCTTGCATCAGTCATGCTGCGTATGCTTATGATGAATGACGCGATGTCAAACAGGAAGAGTCTGTTTTTAGCCGAGTGATGAATGGCAGGAGCCACTTCCTGTACACCGTGTCTGATTATCTTCTGAATCGATTCACTCATGCTGTCAGGTGGCTCCACCGCGCTTTGAGCTCATAATTTATAAAAACAACATCACCGTCAGTTACTCTGTGATTTTACAGCCCAGCTCCGTTCACTCTTTGAAGTGGCTAACTAACATTTTCTGCATCTGATCATCAACAAAAATAATTCCTCTTATCCACGTTATGATAAAATCAAAAATGATCTATTTAGATCAACTGAATTCCATTTGTTCCTTTAGGAGGAATGCAAACTATAGTGAGAAAATGTGGAAGAAAACTCAACAAGTTTGGTCCAGGTCAAACAAGAAAATAACTTCTGACTGAAAGAAAGTTAAAAGAAAAAAAAAACTAATTCTATGCAACCATAACTGAACTAAAACAATTTTAACTGGATTAAATTAGAATAATGAAGGGGGGAAAAAAGGGTGCTTTTATTATACTGACAAATACCTGGATTTAACTTTCCATGTATTTAACGAGTCAAATAAGATTAAAAGGTGTAATGAAATAAGTTTGTATTAGATCAAAAAACCTGCTGTGTTTGTCCCGTTTGCTTGATCTTTTATATTAACACTGTAACTGAAAGCCAAAATTTGGCAAAACAAAAAAAGCACATGGAAATACATGAATATTACCAGCTACCAGTAAAACATACAAATAATCTTTGATAACATGGCTTTAAGTATAATTGTCAAGGGATGGTGTGTGGAGGTGGTGAGGAGAGACACAGAGGCCCAGGTTGTAGAAGAAAATGATGAATTTAATGGATAGAGAAAATTAGCACACAGCTAATTACTGGTAGCAACTGAAAAGCTGAGGACTGACGAAGTGAGCTAAACCAACACAGGACTTTACAGTTCAACTGTGACTTTAGGCAGACAGCTGACAAATGACATACAACGAGGATCTGACAAGAGACAAAGACAACAGGTGGGACTAAATACACAGGGAGGGTAATCAAGGAATGAGACACACCTGGGAAGCAATCAACAGGGAAGACGCAGAAACAGAGACTCAGGACAGAAACTGAACACAGAAAAACCTTAAAATAAATACACATAAACACGGATCATGACAATAATAAAGTTCACAGCCTTTTCTACCTGATAATCTGGTATATTCCTGTATGCACTGAAACACTCCAAGCCCATGTACTCACTGCCATGGCCAAAAACGTGCATAAAAGAGATTAAGAATGCATATGGAAAGTATATGGGACTTGGTGGGACCAACAATGACTTCCACCAGGTAAGTACTTTTTAAAAAACATTGTATTGCAGTTTTGTGTTTGTGGACGAAAATATATTTTATGTGGTTATATTGAGTTACTGTTGCTTCCATCACATTGTTTGCTAAAGCTAACTTCGGTTATTTCTCAGCTAGCGCTATGTGCATCACAAGTGCTTCTTAGTTCAGTTTGGATCATATTTTTCATCCAGAATATGCAGATGGCTGTGTTCTGGTCTTTTTGCGGAAGTTTGCAGAAGTTTTTTTTTTGTTTGTTTTCTCTCGCACATATATGTATTAGGACTGTCAACATTAAGAGGCTCTCCATCCAGTCTGACTGAGAAGATAAAACAAAAATCAGTTTCTCGATGTGCAAAAAACAACTCAAAGCACAAAAAATCCGTTCTACCAATTATTGACTCAGTGGGTTAAATGCATAAATTTTCTTTGCAAAATATTTTACTGTAATAGGAGTGACAGATGACGCTCCTTCAGTTTTCACAGCATGTCTGGATGTTTTTGGTGACCAAAACTATTTCCAA
The DNA here is from genome assembly GCF_001443285.1 of Poecilia latipinna. Taxonomy (NCBI): domain Eukaryota; kingdom Metazoa; phylum Chordata; class Actinopteri; order Cyprinodontiformes; family Poeciliidae; genus Poecilia; species Poecilia latipinna. The sequence continues at coordinate 93,076 of NW_015113630.1, read as the reverse complement.
ACTGCAACATTTGTCCTAATTGTAACCAAGGGGAGTAGTCCAGCAGCTTTCATTTAGCTAGACCACCGGCACTGTGCAGAAACAGGTGGAGGAGGGGCTGGCATTGAACAATGCTGGCCGGGTTTGATTCACACAACCAGAGAAAACTCCAGTCATTTAAGCAGCTTCTCTGGCACCTCATTGCAAACACTTTCTACTGCAGAAAGAGAAGATTTTCGTAATGTCAATACCATAAACTTACAATGTCTACCTGCAAAATGAGTTAAACACAAAGCATGTGACCTACATGTTCTAAAACCAATAATTAGTGTCTGATTTACAGGCTGCAGACGGTGTGCTGTGGAGTCACAGAGCAGGCTTTATTGCGCTGCATGGATTTATGAAGGCTGACAGAAGCAGTAAACAGCTGCACTGCAGCAGGGTGCCACATCCGCTCTGACCCTGTTACATATTTCAGAAGGAGAAGCTTTATGACACCGGAGCGGACGGCTTGTTTTGACACGTAGCTCGTACGACTGTGGATAGTCGCAGGCGGCTTCCTGACGAAGGCTGCAGCCTGCTGGAGGAAACACTGGATGCTTCGGAAACGGCTCTCGGTTCAAGCCGCAGTGACAGCGGCACACAGCCAGCCCAGCTCTCCACATACCACTTATGAATCCACTAATAAGACTTTCCTTTTTTTTTTTTTTTTTTCTTTTCTGCTCAGGCCAGTTCCGTCTTCATTTTCTCTCTTTCAGGGGGATTTCAGGGGTTGGCGTAATGGGTCACAAAACCACCCAGGGAGATCCTCCTGCTTATTAGAAGAGGAATTTCTCTTGGAGCAAAAAGAACATGCGAATGTTTCGAAAAACTTTGTCAGCCTATGAAAAGCAGAAACTTCACAGTGTAAACTGGCTGCTTATCATGTTTTATTTAAAGCACAAATACATCACAGCGTCTCTGCGAGGGTTCACTGAGGAGATGAAGCTTTATCAGGGATGTTGTGCAGAAGTTTCATGAAGATAAAATGAACCGTTTCGGAGGAGAGAACCAAAGTAAGCAGATAAAATAACCCAGGCTCAATTTAACGCAGAGAGTCAGCAATGGATCGCAACCACAAAACCCTAATATACACTGATTTATGATACAGATGCGTGGGACCTAAACGCAAAAATGTGGTTGTTGTTTATTCAGATGCTTTCCAGAGATTATTTCAGCTTTCTGTCCGCTTCCCCCGAACAACCAGAACAAATCAAAATCCTCTCAGACACCATTAGAGCTTTCTGAAGCAGCAATTCCCCGTGATGTGATTCACATGCGAATTATAGATGATCTAACTAATTTCAATGCTTTTCTTACGATTTACATCCAACGGGAGTTTGTTTGAGACAAGGGTTGTCGGAGTAATGATGTCCTTGTCAAGACAGGATGACTGGAATACTAAAGCTTCCACAACATATTTTATCATATTTTAGAGCCACAAAACAGAACAGAAATACATTATTGTACCGTGTTTTTTTTTTTTTGTTTTTTTACCGTTTTGGGTTCTCTGTCAATAGAAAACATTAGCTGATATCCGTCGATCACGTTATTGAACCAAAGCCATTGAAGCTGCATGTCAACATTTCTTGTCTGAACCAAATAAACAACAGACTGTGTTTCAGTATTTCAGCTTCCCTGCCAGCCACCAGTTAAGCAGCTTGAAAGGACATTTTGGGGTCAAATGACATCAAACAGACTATCAGTGTCTATAGAATAATATTACAACTACTACATTACTGTTATTCAGTTACGGCCTCTTATGTGTGAAAATAACTGAGACTTTCAGCTGTTTCCATTCACTTTTACTATGTTTTACACAACCACTACATGAAGTACTGATAAAAAGTATTGTTGTGACAGTTTCTAGGTGAATTAAGAGTGATATGTACTAAAGTAACCGGAGCAGAAACTACATCTGTCTGAATAGAACTAAAATGTTTGTTTTCTTTTTATTATTTTGTCATGAATGTGTCTTTACCATTCTAAAGACTTAAAGGTGTTGGTTAGGATGCTGGTTTGTTTGCTCTCTTAGCTACCGTTCTCAGACATTTCCCACATTTCCTGCTAATTACCAAATAAAACGACATTAAAAAAAATCATTCCTTTCTGCTCTCAGACTGGAGCTGCAGATTTTAGCATCATTGTTCTTCACATCATGCATCAGAGTTTGACTTCTGTGCTTCATCCACAAAGTTTTCACTTTGCTGCGCTCTCAGCCGAAAGCACCAAGCACAAATAAAAAGGACTAATGAACCCCCCGCCAAAGATTTGTGTTGATTTTAACATTGTGTAATCACTCTTATGCTACACTTCACCTAACCCCCAGAACCACACATGATTAAGAAACAACATTCTCCGGCCCAGTCTTTTACCCCGTGCAGTCTGCCTTTACTCTTCCTGACCTCCTTAATTACAGAGATCCATCTGACTTCTCACAGGTAATGTAAAAGTCAAAACACTCATTATATATTTATAACCAGGAGCCAAAGGGGGAAAAAAAAGAAGAAAAAAAACCCCAGCCTCGCTTAAACCTTAAAGCAGAATATAGGAGCTGAAGTTGTAAAAAGTTTTCATCTTATTATTTTGCCTTCTCAGGGAGTCTGCCTGGGTTTGGAGGGTGGGTGTGACATGGATGACAACTCTACATTCCCTATGCTAACACAAGCATCACCAGGGTGAATTTGCAGTCCATCTCTGCTGTTCGCTCTCTGCAGGGGCTCCCCTCCATAAAAATTTTACTGAGAAAGAAGAAAAAAAAAGGAGCAGCTTCCTGTCGTGCAGAGGGCACGTTATTCACCCTTGGATTCTGTCAAACTACAGGCCAACTTTATCACTTCCTGCCAGGCTCTTCCCAGGCCATCTCACTCAGTTACAGTGATGAATGGATATGCCAGCTAAATGTTACAGCAAAATACTACATGTATCAGAATGAGATGAGGTTCAAGTATAAGCCAAAGACCCAAGGGCAGGGAGAAGGATGAAGACTTTGTGAAAATAAACTCATTACCAGACAGAATAATAATCTGTGATCACTGTGCTCCTGGTTTGGCCTAAGGCATGCATACTAATTGATTATCGCAGCCCAGAGACCCAAACCCAGGGGAACACTTCTAATATATGTTGTATTGAATTGCTCCATTCATAAAAATTCCTCACTCAGAGGAAGGAACGGTTTGTTTCCAGTTTAATAGATGTTGTGTAATAACGGGAAATCAGCAATTCCTAAATGTCGTGTTGTGCTGAGACTTAAATGTTAACTAATCAATTCTTCTGTGCGCTGCTACGTAACAGAGGCAGGAAATCACTGCTAGCTACAGACGACTCTTTCAGTCTTCGGCGCTCCGTTTTCAGAACCACACGTTTGTTTTTGGTCTTTGTTTCTTCAAGAGTCGGTCCATCATCCTCTGAAATGATCTTTCTAAGGCTTTCTGTGAGGACAAGTTTACAATGAATCCCAAAGTATCATCATCAAAAACCAAGCCTTTCTTTCTGACTAATATTTCTGCTCATGTCTGAGTCTTGTTCATGTTGGACTCTATATGGACTTTAAATCCGCTCCCATGTTCATATGTGGGTTCTTTCCAGGTACTCCAACGTCCTGTGACGGAACAAAAATATGACCTGCCCTGTGTGTCTGTGTTACCCTGAGGACTTTGACCTTTCCAAGGTACACTCCGGAAAGGTCACTATTTGGCCCAACAACAGCTGGAGGTAGGTGTCCTCATCCTGCAAGGGTTAGCAGGAAGAAACAGGAGATGAGGGATCAGAAAAACTCCCCCAAAAAAAAAAAAAAAATCCCCCAGAAAAATATTCTGATATGTCATTCAGTTGTTGCTTTGTGAACAAATAGAGGCAGCTCTTCCTTTCATAAGTGTGTTGCTTTTTGAATAAGAGATCAGAATAAGACAGAAAATGAAAAGAGAACAAACACAGCAAAAGTTTTTGAGAAAAAGAAACTTCAAAACTACTCCACATCGGGAGTAAAAATGTGTTACCGTACCACAAAAGCATTCACCAAAAAGCACTATAAGCAACTTATTAGTTTGGGCTTTTTTTCCTCAGAAATGTTTGTAGGGAGAAAAGAACTAGGTCTGTTCATTCAAGCATTTATTTTGTGATTGTCCCCAGATGGACAGATGTGTGTCCATTCAGCTCTCACAGCCTTTCCCGTCCAAAGCAAGAAGAATCGAAATAAGTTATTTAGCTACACAGCAACTAAACTTCAGAGCCTATATTGATCCATTGATGGAAACATGAATAAAAAACAGAACATTTTGTGCAAATTGTTGGATTCTTCTGTACAGTAAACTATCAGTCCACTTCCAAAGTCTTAAAACAGACTTTTTTTTTTTTCTTGGCTTTTCTACCACAGCAAAACTTGAAATTGTGCTCTAAGCAGCCCTTCTTTGGAAGTCCAGTAACCTGTTCTATCTCCATGCACTGACTTGAGGCAGCTTAATGTTACCAATGTCCCTCTGCTTCAAATACTGTTTTATTCTGATGGGATTTTACCAATAGGTACAATTTGAATTTAATTTGAAAGCATTTGGATCTGAATCAGAAAATATGAAGCACCCATAGTAAAGGATGACATTCTGATTTGGTGAAACATAAATAAACTAGACAATTTTATTTTTAAAACATTTTTTGTGCCTAAACAGGGATGTTCATGTGCAGTGGGACCTGGTATTTGTGGAGATTTGGATCCACAACCACCAAAAAAAAAAAATGCAAATACATCACATCCCTTTTAAAAATGCTTATACTTTAATTGACTACTGACTAGTTCAATAGTTCAAACAACAAATACACCTTAAAATGCATGAATATGTACAGTGGAAACTGCCTCAACTCTACTACAGAAGGTAAGATCTGTAGACTTAGGGGTTCAGCCAATGAGCAGCAAGGAGAATTGTTGGTGCACCCAGATTGGCCAATTAGTAAAGTCTGTTAGGAATACAGACAACCTCTTCAGTCTTTCTATTTGTGTATGGTTGTGACCACGCCTCCATCTTCACTCCTCTCTTACACCAGTTCCCTTCTTTCCCCTTATTTAGCAGCAACACAGCGTCCTTTCATCCTCCACCAGGGGTATTACTCTGCCAAGCTAACATCTTTCTTATTTAGGTAATGCTAAACGGGTCAGCTATTGCTATGGGAGAAACGCATGTCTGATCATAAACAAAAGTGACAAGCTAACAGCAAATAAATTACAGCTTGGGGAGGAGTGCTGCCATCAAGGACAAAGTAAAGCTGGGGGTAACACTCCATCAGTGACGGCGTAATATATTACTGGTATGATGTTGTCAAGGCGATAAGTTGGAATGTAAACGCAGCAGTATTAGTCATCGACACTAGATAAATGATGTTCCGCAGATCGCAGATGGAAGTAGAAATATGAGTTTTTATAACAAAACACATGAAGCAGCTGTTCTTTAAACGGGTTCTGTGAGTTAGGGTTATTACATTTCCAAAGGTTGGAAAGTATTCACTTCCCTGGCAGATTTTGATTTATAATGATTCCCACAGGACAGCAACCCTAAAAATGGACCCATAGATACAACTCATTCACAGTTTGTATCAAAGCATATTCACGTGCTAATCCAGACCTAAATCCAATAGACAATCTGCAACAGGGCTTCAGAGTTTATGTCGCCAAACATTATCCACCCAACCTGACAGAGCTTGGGTTGTTTTGCAAAGTACTGTCAAAACTTCAAGTCCCTGGATGTGTGAGGCTGATGGCGGCATGAGCCTAAAGACCTGAAGGTGTTGTTACAGAAGAGAGCAGTTCTGCAAAGTGTTGAGTCAGAGAAACTAAATAAAAAATGCACATCCCTCCTTTTCAGAATTGTATTTGTAAAAACCATTGAAATTTCTCTTCACCTCAATAATCTACAGCTTCCTCTTTTATTTATCATCTATAATTTCAGTTATATCTCTATGGATATATATATTTTTTTTTTACAAAGTATGAGAGCAGAATTGCTCTTTGCACAGTTTTTTTTAAAGGTGTAGTTTGAAACATTTTAGCCTTGGAGAAGTTCCCTTCTCATCAGCAGATTGCATGTATAGCTGACTGTGTTCTGGCCACATTCCCTTCATAACCTTCATAGCTTCCCTTTGTTAGTTTCAGTAAATATAGCCTAATGAGAAAGCTTGTTACATGAGTGGTGCCAGCCTGGTACATTTTTTTCTTTTTCTGAGGGTGAAATAAATATGCTCTAAATAGGAAGTTGATAGGGAGCCTGCATAATGAACGCGGGGAACGGGCAAAAGTTTTGTAACGATTTCTGCGATGGCAACAGTTTTCCAGACCGTGGCCTTATTTGCGCCCCATTAGGTCCTCGCATATTTATTATAAAAGACGAAAGGCCCGTAATTGAGTTTCAGATGGGCTACTGGGAAATTTGCTCTGAACAGAGTGTGCTGCACTTATTAGATTGACAGACAATTTTGCACAAAAGTGGTGACCAAGCCCCACTGTGGCTCGGTGAGATAATAAAGCAAAGCATGTTTAATCCCAGGCAGCTGTAAACAGCAGCACTGCAGTGAGAACGGAAGAGAGAGACACAGAAAGCATCTATGGATCTTTCTCTCCCTGTATATACACTGACTAGCCAAAAAAAAGTCAAACACATTAATATTTTGTTGGCTCGCCTGTAGCTCTTGCTACAGAACTCATTCGCTGTGGCGTTGTTCTGATAAGCTACTGGTACTTAAACTCACGCTCTCATTCTGACACTTGGTTTAAACTTGGCAACTGATCGTCCTGATGCTGCAGCGCAGATTCACAATTTATGTCGTCTGTGAATTGAACATGTGCACAGAGTAAGTAACCACTCTGTAACACCAAATACCGTCTTACTTGCTTTTATCTTTGAGTAATGTAAATTCTGGAGTTAAATGACCAAATTGCAGAGCCGTTTTAGTCGTCAGTCACGCACGGCTGTATGACTAATGCAGGATTCAACGATACCAGAATGATGAGAGCGCTGCCGCGAGCTGAAAGGTTGAGCCACAAGTCCTTCCTCATATTTCCTCTACAACTTGTCAACGGGAGTCAAAGGGAATTTTTAAGTGAGAGTGAGGTATTCCACGAGAAAATTCTTCTCCGATTCCTCTGTTCCAGGAGAGTTTATTGGTTTCCGGCGGCTTCAAACGGCCGGAGCCGTTCTCTCGGGCTCTTAGTGCTCATTGTCAGGAAAGTTTAATATTTGTGTGTCAAGGCAAATCTAAAAGGCTTGAATAAATCACATTACTATCCTGGCTTTGGAGGCACGGAGATCTTGAAAGCTTCCTTATGCCTGTTCTCAGAAACCCTTGGGTAACAGAACCGCAGAAAAGAAAAATACACCAGCCTTTCCTCGACTCTTCTTCTAATTTCCTGACGACTCAGGCTAAACTCAGCGCGGCAATATTATGACTGGAACCCTGAGCTGTTCTGAGGCTTTAAAGGTTTATTTGTCTTGAGGAGGAAAGGGGAAAACAGGAAGCAGTCTCCGAGATAAAGCAACGATGTATTAATTACGTCTCAACCTAACACTTCAGATTCAAAGTGATAAAATGGACTTTAATTGTATTAATGTAGCAGAAGTGCATAACAGACAGAGGCTGTGAGGGGGGCTTTGTGTTTGACTGTGAGACAGGCAGAATGACAACACGCTGACTTTCCACGCAAAACTTTAGAACAAACGTAAGATTGGTTTATATCTTTGACAAGAGCTCTCCTCTCCCGTGGCTGGTCTCCTCAAGGCCTCGTCAGGTTTTCTTTAAACAATTTCATAAGCTTGACTGAAATGTTTTAGTTGTCAAGGCCGGGTTGAATCAACAGAAGCACCTTAAAATCAGACAGCCGAGGAATGGAAGGAAGGAAGAAACTGTTTATTCAATATATTTTAGACTACAGCTTCATATTACAGAGCTGGTTTTTCTAATCAGCTGTAATAAACTAAAGACAAATCCTTTCCCTCTTTTTTTGAACATTTTAGGGATTCTCTTACACTTAAGGTCTCTGCATTTATTTGCAACTCTGGTTAAGACGTGTAAAAGGCCTTTAAATCAATTTGTCTTATCACAGCAGAATAATCTCACATTAGAAACAACGACAAAAAAATCTTTAATTTGAGTACATTGACTCAGCACTAAGCTAACCAGTTTCACAAAACCAGCTACAATTATTGGCACTCTTAGAAATGCCTATTTCGTTCAGGTTGATCAAACTTTGTTTCCCTACATGATGTTAGACGTGAGCTGAATTTAATAAATACAATTTCTGATTAAGCATAGCTATTTAAACTGATATCACATTTTAGAACACACTTGAACACAGCACTGTTACAAACTCTGGGTTTTTGATCAAATCGATTAAATGCAGCCTCTGAGACGCAGCGCAGCAGATACAGGCAGAATGCAGCCAAAGGAAAGCAGGAATGTTTCATTTCAACCACCAAACAACACCAGGTCTTAAATACAGCTGCTGTTGGAAGTGTGCAAAAACATCTTTAAAGCCAGAGACACTTGGTGTAAGAAGTGTGAAACCCAACAACCAAAGTAATTGATGCATTTATTTCATTTATTTCAAACATGATAATATTATAAAATCATGCACAGGAACCAGGAATGCAAAAGACACACTTAACATGCCTGAAAAGGAGTAGGAAGAAGAAACGTATGACTCCTATCCCACAAACTCTACCCTCATTAATAAATCAAATCAAAAATAAAAAATAAAAAACAGGTTCACTAATTTTCCATTTTATCTGGGTTTACATATGTTTAAGTATATACATCCATACCCACACACTCATACGCGTCAGCCTCAATTTACATTTACACATCAGTGCCTTTCTCTCACCCATATTTCTATATCTTGTGAAAACGTGAACACATTTCCTGTGATATAAAACTGATTTTTTTTTTCATTTTTCAGTATTCTCATATTTATTTATTAATTTGCATAAAATCTGTCTATTCATTGATTTTTTTTTTTGTGCTTAAAATAAAAAAAAAAAAAAAAAAAAAAAATGCTGCTTGGGAAACTGAAAAAAAATTGACTTTTTTTGCCACTGTTTGGTTAACCCCCCAAAAAGG
>NW_015113630.1:64065-80922 GCF_001443285.1 Poecilia latipinna | reverse complement strand
TTTTGCTTTTTCATTTTTTTTTTTTTTTTGTTTAAAAAAAAAAAAAAAAAAAAAAAAAGAATGCTGCTTGGGAAACTGAGACAACATTGACTTTCTTTGCCACTGATTGGTTGAACCTCCAAGAAGGGAAGCAAGGCAGAGCGCTTCTGAGGTGGTACAGATGGTGTCCACTGTGTATACTGATGCATATTAAGGTATATTTACTCTTTGAACTAACAGGCAGTTATAGACATTTTTACAGGAGGTCTCAAGTATTTGCCAATCTCAGCGTAGCTGTGACCAAAGTCCAAAGAATACCAAACCTCCACTGTCCTTACCAGAACCTATTACCTACAGTCAGACCAAAGGACCAGAGCAAAACCTGAGACACTCATGTGTCAATGAGGTTTAGCAGAAGGTGCAAATAACAGTAAAAATCAAAACAAACAATCATCGAGGCTGGACGAGGATCCATGTCTGTCTTGTCAGAAACAATAATGGTGATAAACTGGTAGAGTGACACGACGCCGTCCAGTACCAGATGAGCTCATCTGATGGCGGATGTGGCGGTAAATGCGAAGGACTCCGTCACACCACAACCTTCGAGGCGGTGTGAATTTGGGGGTTTCAGCTCTTCTCTCCACATGTGAGCTGGAAAAGCTGCTAAAATGCAGCCGCTGGGTTCCACTGGAAAACTTCCACAGAGCAATAATGGAAGGAAAATCTGTAAGCCGAGACTCACTAATGTCATATCCTTTCATCCTAAAACTACCTTCTTTCCCTTCTGCAGATGTTCCTGCTGAACATCAGTTCCCCCTTTTACACAAGCAACTGGTAGCGTAATCATTTTTACTAATTTCCACAGTTTCTGTTCACTTCCAGGAAGAGGACTGCCAGGAGTTTTAACAGGGTGAGCTGAGATTAGTGGAAAATTCAAGAGCACATTGACGACTTCACCCAACAGTCGTTATTGGAATCTTCACTCAAGCTTGAGTCTCAAATAAGTGACTGTAACTGGTCGATCCAGGGAGCATCTGAGCTAAAAGGCCGTACTTTCCGGAGTTACATCACCATACCCCGTAGGACGTTTAAACAAAATGTCTTGGGTTAAATTTCAGGATGTACCCTACATTTACACCTACATATTTTCAGAGGAATGAAAAACAAACGGTGCAACCTAAACTCCCGGCAGACCTAACCCACAGCTCACCTGCAAGTCGCCACGCCAACACTTTCAGGCAGATGTTTCTGTTCTCGAGCGAAACGCTGCAACAGAAGCTTTTCAGAGAGAAACTGACCGGCGAGTTGAACCAAGACGAACACAAAGAACCGCAGTGGAACCTTGAAGGGGACGACGGAGGCAAACAAACAGACCTCACATGGGATACATGTGTTCCTAACAGCAGGAAGTAAAGATGAACCATCCCACTTTAAAAATAAATTGAGCCAGAAAGTGCACATAAACACAACCCACGCATGCAGAGCTACCTCAGGGCGGGCCCTGGGTCACTACCCAGACTTTAGAATTCATCTCAAGCTGAAACGCACAGAACAGTTTTCCACTTTGTTGTAAAAATTTGCTTTGTGCGCAACATTTTTATCTAACTCAATGTTTTTCATTGAATATTTTGGGGGAATTATTGCCTTTTGTTCCACAAAGAAGCTGAATCCTGCAGAAAATGATTTGCAATTGGATGCATTTAGTTTTATGGTGAGAATACAGATAGCTTTGAGGTTTCTCGTGCGCTCAAAACTCACATCAAGACATAATTTAACAGTTTTTAGTAACTACAAAAGTAAAGTGTAGGCTTACAACAAAAATCAGTAAACTCTACTTCATTTCGAGCAGCAGCTTGTTGTGAAGGTTCAGCGTTCCGGAAAAACTCTGGATCTACGGAAGATCTAGACGAGTCAGAGCCCCACAGACAGAACATGCCTTGATTCCTCGCCAGATTCTTAAAGCCGAAGCTCGGTGGAGCTGGTGGGTGCAGGCTGTGCTCGTTTCACTAACAAACTTTAATTAGGACCTGCAGGTGGAGGGCACGTTGTTGGGGGATCATCCTGCTTTCCTTTCCTGCGGTGATCAACAGAGACTGTTCTCAGTCAAAGCTGGCAGCCTGTGACTTCATCCTTCAGCTCCCTCGGCGGCTCATCAAACCAACATTAGACGGAGATTTTTCTCCATTGTCGCCAATGTCGGCATGGATTTACATCTCAAAAGACACGTGGACTTGTTGCACAACACCTTGCAATTTAAATAAATTGTGATCTCAGATTTTCTTGCACATAGCACCACATTTCCACTCAAATGTATCTAACTACCACCGTATATGCGAAAGGCAGAGCCTCTGTAGAGTCGGTGTGAATGTGGAAGGCTGCCGACGGAAGAGCCTCCTTTCAAAAAAACAAAACTTCACTGTTCATTGAAGTTCACAAACGACAAGTTTCTGCCTCCGTTATTATATAAAAAGTGATGTTGAAACCAAAAGCTTTGTCATTAATTTAACATTGACTCTTAGTGCTCTCTTTTGAAGATATACATGATGCTCTATCAGTGATGTGCTTTGGTCTTTCAGAGGAGAGATGAGCGAGGGAATGTTACCATTGATGTACAATGCAAACTAATAATACGAGGAAAAAACAGCCAGGAAAGATGGTGCTCCTGTTTGCTCACACGCGGTAGATGGCAGACATCTTTCATCTCTGTGTTTCAGGGATTACAGCATAACTCAAAGGAAAACAACATCTGAAGGCAGATATTGTATCGAGTCCCAGATGCAAATCTAGATTACTTTTGGCTGCTACTTATGTGAGTGAATAAATGAAGCAGAGAAGATTTTGTTTAGGTAAAGGAGGAGCCAGACCACAGACGCTGGGAGTCGAGTCAGACTGGAGCTCCAGTCAGGCTTAATTCACACAAAAACCTTAAACATAACTTTGATTTGCACTCCGATACCTCAAGACCTGACCTGAACTTTTCTTTAGCAACTTTTAATCTAAGGAACAATCTTATTTCCGTGTGGTTAACCCAGCATTACTATGAAGACACCTTTGGGTACTTCAAAATAAGAGTGCATCCTTTTTCACTTTGGTCCTGTTTCTAATATTTTGTCATATCTGAGAACTTTTTACTGCCTGGACGTGACAGTAAGGATTTCAAATGCGAGTTTAGTAAATAGCTTTCTAGACATACTGATAACTCTACAACACTGGAGAAATGAAATTTCAAGAATTTATCGTACTCACTAAAGTCATGATGGATTCATATGTATTTTGGTCATTTCACCAGCGAGGAACTGTCTAATCCCTGATGGAGGAATTGACTTGGATAGGGATTATTGGCTGAATGAGTCTTTGTATATATACATTTAAAAAAAAACACACAGAAACATAAATATGCTCTTTACAAAAACGTATCTCAAAAAGTATAAAAGAATACTACAGACGACATGAATTCTGAATATTTTCTGTTAACTAATTCGTACAGCTGCCAATGTTTAAAAAGTTGAGTGCTGTTGCATGGCAGGTCATTTGTCATTCATTTGAATCTTACCGATTTAAAACTATTCCATTAAATAAGGCGTCAAGACTAAATTCATGAACTTTGAAGTTCATAGTGAATTACTGAAATAACCTTTAAAAGCAGGAAGGTTTTGAACGTCCTAACACTGACAAGCTAAGAGTTACGTTTTGCAACCAAAAAAACCAAGAACGTTTTTAAACGTATTCTAAAAATGCAGCTACTTTATCTTAAATAAAACAATTGTCTTATACTTTCTCCTCTCTTGCCTTGTGGCTTCTGCCTTCATCCTTTCTTGTAATTGCTTAAAGGTTTCATAAATATAAAGATGCTCGGGTTTTGGCACATTTGAGACAGTATTTTAGGCAAGTTTTCATATGCAGCCTGACTTTAAAACGGTTTTCCTTGCAAAACCAATTCAGGAATAAAAAGCACGCTCAAACTGAGCTACGGAGTTTTTACCGACTTAAAGGCTTGCAAGCCAAATATTAACAATGAGCATTTAAGCTGTGAGATCTTCAACTTTAAAGCTGACCACCTGGGAAAGCAGAGCTCCCAGAAAGCCTTTCACACAGCAGACTCCACCAACATGCAGGTCCCTCTTTGTCTTGAGGCGCAGCTACAGCTCAGGGTGATCGCAGATTACACACAAATCCTGCAATTATGCACAGCACTCCAGACCTTTATTGCTTGGATTAAGGCTTCTGGAAAGGTTCACTTGCCGTAAGAGAGAATATGACGTTAATTGTTTTTTTCCCTAATATGTTCAATAAAGATCTCAGCAACGTGTGCATTTTTGCTTCCAGTTCCCTCCCAAAATGGAGACAATGTTCTGCATCTTTATCTGTTTTCAAAAGCCAGAACTGAGAATCTCAGTTAGCTAAACTTCTGTTGTAGTTGATTGAAAATAGCGAGTTAGGCTCTCGCGTTAGCTCTGGTAATTGCATCCATGTAAAGCACAAGACAACCTGCCACCAACTACACTGCCTTTACCTCCACCAACCAAAACAAACAACGGTAACTGGAGAACACAACATGTAACAGCCTGGTAGCCCACTGCCCCCTAATGCTACAAGCTATCTAGCATTTAATGCTAAGTAGCTAATGCTAAGTATCTACTAACACGATTCAGTTCACTGTGACTTGTTTTCAGAGTATCAAATGTTGGATTCGAGTCAGAAAGTTGAATCAGAGCAAACAATGAATCCTGCTTTGGTTTATGCTCTGTGTGAAAAACTTTAAAATGAAGATATTAAAGAGTATTTACCATAACAATGGCTAATGGGGATTCTAATGAATAAATTAACCAAAATGTTATATATTTTCATTCATATTCGTAAGTGCATAGCTCCTGTGAAATATGAACCAATCAGTGCACTTCCAATGCTTTATTTTTGTGAAAAAGGGAATGACCTAAATACATATATAATATGCCTGGAATACCTCAAATATTTACTGTTTGATTTGGGAAATGGGACCTGTATTAATGATTTTTACTCATGGATATATTTAATTTAACATTTACAAAATTAAAAGCTGAGTTTAACATGCATTTCAGTGTGCTAGATATCAAAATATTTTAACGTGTCCCAGACAAACTAGTCTGTGTCCAACATTTTGTCAGTCACCGTAGTTTTGATGCATTTTATGCACAGTGGAAAATGTGATTCTTTAGTATTTGATCTGCAGATCAACTATCAGAGCTGATTAAGAGAAAATCTGTCCCCAGATCTAATTTATTTCTGCAGAAAATAAATATAACAGTTCCTGAAGCACATCTTGTTGCATCATGAGGAATGGTGATGCAATCCAAATTAAATTTAAAACTACTTATTCTAATGGGAAATTAAAATATTGAATAAACCACTTTTTTTTTTTGACAGCTGAGTTCAGTTCCCTTTGGACACTCAGGCATGAAAATGTCTTCCTGAGTTTACTCAGTGTAGCTTTTAAAATGACTTCGGTGATCTGGAGCAAAACCGAATGTGATTAAAAACACACTAAAACCAGAAGAGGGAGAAATGTGACTGAAACATGCGACAAAAGCTAACAGAGAAGTGGAAGGAAGATCAGTTTCTTTTCAGATCAGATTATTGTCCTGCCAAGATTTCTATCAACGGGTTTCGGGCCAGACTTCTGCTTAAGTTTAACTCTGCAAATAATACTGCAGATCAGAGCAGCAGCACTCTGACGCCACCATGATGTGGTACCAGTGCCTGTCCCAGTTTGATATCTGGGACACCATCACTGAATCGTCTCCACAGATAAGCCACAGCAGAACTAACCAGACAGAGGGTCGGCGAGAGCTGATAACATCCAGAACAAAGGCGCTCTGCATGCAGAAGGTCTGAGCTGCGACTGGTTCATCCCCGTTGGGTCTGATTAAAGCAGCAGTTTTTCCTGCCAGCTGTTGCTCACCGAACAAAGCTGATAAAATGAAGAAAAGCAAACGAGTGTGGCTTTTTATGAATACCTACAAGTTCCCTCTGGATACAGACGTCCAAGGCTCTGATGTATCCGAATCGAATCAAACGTCATCTCAGAAAGACAACTTCTCGCTCTGTTGGGTCTGGAAATGTGCTGCTCGTTGACACTAATCACGTCAACCTCATGTCAAAAAACAATGCAGAAATACTTTTTTTGTGCCGTCTGAGGTGCCGATATGATTTAGCAGACTGGTAATGACTGATGTGCACCTCATCAATATTCATCCACAGATGGGGAAGCGGCTGAAGTGCCTACCCACCCAGTTATCCCAGGAATAGAAATGACATACGCACTTCAGAACAAAAATAGCAGCATCCATTGTCATTATCATTCCCACAATGCTGGCATTCACTGCCTAAATGACATGCCCTGCTTCTCCGTGAGATGCGGAGAGAGATGTGATTCCTCTCTTCTCCCCCCTGCAGTGAATCGCATCACTAATCAGATTATCCTCACTCTTCAAGAGTCTCCTTCAATAAAGACTTCCTCTTAAAGACACATAGTTGGCTTTTTTTTCTTCTTTTTATCGATTTGTCGATGGTTCTGAGCAAAATGAAATCCTCTTGAATCCTGGTTTTTATCATTGATGTGCTTGTTTTAAATTTCTATCTTTTGTATTTGTTAAGCACTTCATCCCTTTAGTCAAGGTTCTTGAGTTGAATTACACTGAAATATATTTTACTTCCAGAGGTCTATTCAGATGCAGGAGAAATGCAGTGAATGCAACACAATGTAAAGAAGTTGTAACAGTTTTAACCCAACAAGTGCTCAGTTTAATGTTGTTACAATATCTAAAGAAATTTATATTTCTGCTCTGTAAACAGACTGATCTTATATTTGTGGTTCTGGACGTTCTGACCAATCAAAACACTTTTTCAATTACGGCTGCATTCAACACATTCAGATGTAGACCGGACAGCCCCTTCAAGTGGTTTGCCCAGGAACAAATCAAAAAGTCTTAAAAGAGAAAGTTAAAATTGGACCTACAGTTTTCAGGTTGCAACATTACCATTATTTCATCTTAGCCACAGCAAAACACATGAATGTTTCCCACAAAAGACAAAAAAGAACCCCGAAAAAACAGAAGTTTAGAGTCACTCACCCAAGCTTTAGCCAGACTGAAAAATCATCTTGACACACTCTGCTGTTTAAAAATGTATCCAGGAAGAAAAAACTTCAACTATGGAGAAGTACTTAATGTCATGTTGCCTTATCTGGGAATCTTCTCACGAGCTGAGTTTCCATTACAAATGTGGGCAAAACGCTGTTGATATTCAACTAATGTAGGAAAAAAAAAGACACAATTCAAATTTTGTTCACACAAGTCATTAAAAACATCCTGCGTCATCATCTCCCTGCTGCCTCCTGTGCTCTTCTTTGATGTTTCTGCCAGCAGTAACATTTCGTTTTTCTTCACAACTCGTGTGATGCAAAAAGTGTTTCTATCACATTTTTGTGATATGTACTAATTTGGAATGACCAATGTCCCAAAAACTTTTTTAGTAAAAAAAAAAGAATGTGAGTTTTTGAAACTGGCATGTTGCCCATTAGCAAATTCATTTTTGTAATTCCAATTTGCACAATTACATGGTCAATGGAAACACAGCTACTGTTGCTTCATAGCATTTTTCTTCAACTCTATGAAGGAAAAAGAAAGTTTTCCTCAGGATCAATTTTTATCCACAAACCAGAAAAATTCTTTCACCCACTGAATTAATGTCCTCAAATTAAAGGTTCACTTCAGTGTGATTGATGCGGCTGCAATAAAGAAAAGTGTGCAGGGTGTACACCCTGTGGTGTCCACTGTAGATCTTTCAGCTCCTTGCAAAATGAATCATTCTCACACCCATTGTTGGGCTGAATGTGTACCAAATTACGTCCCCATTGGACCATTCCTTACGCGTTTATTTCCAGTAGGCGTACTTAAAATAAAGGGCAATAAATGTGTAAATCCGACTAAATTAGGAGTAATTTGTGCGGCTGATAAAGCTCGGGTTATCACCACGGCAACAGAGGGAGAATTAAAACAAGCCCTGGATCCCAGATCCAGGACTTTCAGTTGGGTTTTGACTGCATTAACTAAAGTTTGTGCACAGAAAGTTACCCTGTCTCAAAACTTTTCTAATTTATGCTCACAGGAACTTCCTTCCTTGTCATGTTGGGATCACAACATAGAAACTCCTCACAACTTCTACTTGGTAAAACACAGAAACCCTGCCCACTGAGCCGGTATAGACGAACTGCATCGCCCGGTCTTATCATTTTTCTGGTCCTCAGGGGAGAATTAAACCAGATATCTTATAATTAACTAAGTGGCCGCTGCCACTGCCCACTGTTTTACAGCCTGCCCATCTGTGACGATGCAGCCATCCAATCTCCGAGCTGTAGCTAATGGAAAAATATTGATCCTGGCTGTTCCATATTCAGAGAAGGGGGGGAGGCATGAAAGCGTGAGAGGAAGCCCTAAGTCAATACTGCCATGCATTTACAGCCCAGCCGTTGTTTGCTTTGACAGATGGCGGCATCGATGTGATGTGCAGCATCAACCTACATGAAGCAGAGGGAGGTAAAATATTAAACCGAGGGTACACTGAGGAAAACCACAATGCCAGAGATGGACACAGAGATGGTCCGTGATGGAAAGAGGCTCAACTCCACGAAAATCCAATCTGCTGATGAAAACTGGAACTCAGAACGAAAAGGCAGGGAGTAGAGATGACTTTAGTAGAGATGCTGACCAGCTGCATGCAAAAAGCTTTTAAAACTGTTGCCTCAAGCAAAAAGCACAACATGAGATTTATTTAGTTTTATTGGAAACTAACACATAACTTCCTGTATCACTGCAAGTGTTTGGAGTTGTTACTCTGGTTTCCACGGCGTGACGACTTCTTAGGTGAAATATTATTTTCCAGCTGAAACGTGTTTTTTCTGTAAGTACAGGAAATTCATAGTAGCTGCCTTTTAGCCAGCTGACTAGCAATGTGCAGAAACTAGTATGGGCAGGGTAAAAAAAAAAAAAAAAAAAAGGTGGTGAATAAAAAAAGCCTTGCCTTAAACCAATGGGACTATACGATGACAACTTTGATGTGATTTTTTTGGTACCACAAGAACTGACTCGTCAACGAGTCATATCCAAATAACTAACATTAGCCTAGCCTCAGAGTTAGCATTTTCCAATGAAAATATCCAAAGGGAGATGTAAAAAGTATTTAAGAAATACTTTTTGCAGCTGTGTCTGAATAATCGAGTTGTGCTAAAGGAGTCAAAGATAAAGAAACTACATCTATGAAGACTTTCAGAGCTGATAAATAGCATCTGTGTTAGAAATTAATTTAAACTTGCAAACAACAATACATTTAAAATATGTGACAAAATAATTGGAGAAAAAGTTGATTCCAGCTTGGATTCAGCTTAGGGGCAAATAAAGCTACAATCAGTCCCAAAGAGTCCAACATGTAAACATCAAAAACCAGTTTGATTACCCTAGCTGTTCATTTTATTTAGTTTATACTCCAGAATAAAACTATGAAGATTAACTGCACGGCCATATAAATGCCTGCTGTGCTGCAATATTTCACAGTTCAGTTATGAAACAACTTGTCCAATTTCAGCCAGATATTGCATTGCATTTCATAAGCAATTATCCAAAAACTGCAATGCAAATCCTGAGGGTTCCTCACTGACTAGTTGCTATTTATCCAGCTTAATCCAATTTAACAGTCACAGATAACTATGTGTTGTTAAAATGCAACGGCAGACCATAAAAACTGCATTTGGATCCTTATTTTTTTTCATTCATATAGCTAATTGAAGCTTACTGGAGCAGACAAGAGCATTTGGGCAGACACACTCAAACGTAATGATGTCACAACCAAAAGAATGAATAATGATCCCCTCGCTCTGTTTCGGTGTCTCCCCTATAATGTTGCTCAACTCAGCACCGTTTCTGCTGCCAAACGCTGTTCAGCTGAAGCTTTTGTTGGGGGAAAATGTGGGTCACTGTGATCCCGACTATGTTCTCCTCAAGCAGAAAAACCCTCCACACAGATAAAACTGTAAGAACTAATCATTAATGGTCATTTTAGCCATGCATGCATGTTACAAGAACATGCGTTTACCTTTTCCAATTTTAAGGTGTACTGAAACATTTTATATCATTTTGTTCCTGAGATTCAACATATGTGTTTTCATGAAAAATTTGAGACAGTGGAAGTTTTTATTTATTTATTTATTTATTTATTGTTCAAATTAGGCATGAAGTAAAGCAAAATAATACTGTTTTGTGTCCAGCCGTCGGTGTGAGCTGTCAGCTGGCTGAGTTAGGAGAACATTTCTCAGGAATAAATGAAACACCAAGTCAAAAAAAAAAGGATGTAAGTAAGTAAATAAGTCATCTTACTAATAATAATAATAAAAAAAACTGTGGTAGCTAAGATAAGTCTGCTTTTTCTGGGCCAAAATAAAACTAATTATAACAGCAAAACTGGGAAATATGCAAGACACTACTTCTACATTTTATAGTCTTAAATAAATCAGGTCACTTCAATCACCGAGTGAAGTAAAATATCTAATAAATGAGGTTTTATAAAGCTGATTTTTTTTTTTTTATTATTTATTTATTTTCAAGACAAGTAGGTAATTTATTGTGGAAATAGGATTATCTCTTCCTTATAGACTGGAAGAACGCCATCAGTACAGAGTGAGCGTCAGTGTATCAAACATCAGTGATGGGGAAGGTCAGCAGAGGTTAGCCAGGTTCAGGCTTTCTAATGAAATCCTGTCACGACGCGTCGTCAAACACAAAAGCTCTTCCTGTAACAGCCTTTTGTATTTCAGTGTCTGTTCTGCCGCCACTGCTCTGCGTACTGCCGTGGAGGACTTATTAGCTTTTGTAAGAGGAGGTAAAATTTGAATATATGAAGGTATCTGTTCAAGCTGTGATCAGACGGGGGGTGTAGAAGCTGCAGAAAATCCCCACAGATTTCACCACCACTGCTCTTTTGAGTCGTCTGTAACGCGTCGTTCTTCTTCTGCCGCCTGGAAATTGAACGGGTAGATTGGATGCGAGCGCCTGTCTGGAGGAGAGCGGTGGCCGGATGATTATCAGCGCAGTTTTGCTATCAAATCAGCAGCTATTGATTCAAGTGACGGTGAAGATAAATAAAGCTGGACAATTTTGAGGGGTGTGCGCGCGTGTGTTTGTTTACGTGCATGCATGTGCGTGGGGGAGCTTAGAAAGTGTTTCACAGTAGCTTGAAAGTGCAATGATTCACTAATGGGCTTGTACTGCTTTGTCCCTCATTGATCCAGGCATCGGAAAGCTTGCCGATGGCTTATGAGCTGCATTGAGCAGCCCACGCTCAGATTTCTACAACATTAAACCGTGTAACACCCTAAGCTGACCCCTAAAGGTTCTGGTTCTGCTTTTGTGCCATTTCCTTTTTCAACTTCCTGCTCCATCACAAAGCTCTTGATGTGTCTCATTTCCCGGGTAATTAATGAGACGACTAAATTAATTCCGACCAGAGCAGACGTCCTCGCGCTCCCGAGAGCGACTCTTTTCATTAAGTTTGTGTTGCACGTCGGTGGCAAACCAGCGGGAGCGATGCGTGTATCAACAGGTGGATTAAAACTGCAATGTGTTTTGTGTTTATAGGTCAAAAACGTACGCTGCAATTTCACCTCCAGAAATGTCACCGCCTGGAAATTTTCATCCCGACAGAGAGCAAAATAAATCAAACTCGCTTTTCTGAGTCCTGGAGGAAAGGTTAGAAACTGGCTTCGCATCAGAGAGAGCCGAACCAACCTGTTCGCATGTTTACCTGGTTGTGAATTATCGCAGTTGTTGATTTAAAGGCAGCTTCATTATGTCAAAGGTCGAGCAGCATCTTGGTTAGCAGTCGGAACTTGTCTGAGCGTTAAACTTCAGACCGCAGAGCCGATATACTTCCTACATGATCTTCCTACAACTAATTACAGTGAAAGGTCGGAGGAAGCTCGTAGCTGTCCTTCACACCAGACTCACAGTGCTACTTTAAAAGTAACCAGAACATGAGAGCCGGGTCTTGTTAGGGTCTACTGGGTCAAGAAAGGTTGATCAGGATTAACTGCCGACAGAAAGTCAGAGAAAATGGATACGTCTCAGGGCAGCTACGTGATTGGATGGTTGGCAACTTACCACTGACTGAAGACGAAAAAATAAAGCTGTCTAGATGAAGGGAGAGAGCAGACTGGACTTTTTAAGGAAGCTTTTGTGCTTCAGAGTTTGCAGCAAAATGCTGCATGTCAGCCATAAATGTGTCATCTCTTCTGCCATCGTCTGTCGGGGCAGCAGAATCAGAACCAGGGGCTGAAAAAGCCTCAACAGGCTGATAAAGAAGCTGGTTAAAGGCAGATTTATTATGTCAATGAAGCTGCTGATCTGGTTCTGTTCTGGTTCTGTTCTGGTTCTGACCTGAGGACGACTGTGGAACCACTGGAGATGATGATGCAAATAAGGATTCTTTGTGAAAGGAGCATTCCAGACAACACTGAGCATCCTCTTAATGAAACTGTTATACAACAGTGTCTTCAGTCAGAGGCTTCCTCAGAACCGCTGTGATACAGACCGCTACAGGAGCTCTTTCCTGCACTCGGCCATCAGCGTATACAACAACTCTGAAGAAATATGGATAATATAAAAACAACATTTAGTTTCCTTTTGCGAATGATGAAATGGCTTTGAATTGAACGTTAACATGTATAAATAGCAGCTTTATTTAAGGCTGCAGAGCTTTAAGGAAGTTCTGTTTATTGGAAATGAAGAGCAGGATTCCTAATGAAGACATGTCACTGGGATCAAAACATAAAAGTTTGCACATTAGAATGATTCTGTAGAATGGAATAATTATGCACAGCATCATCTCATGTCACTCTAAGATGGATGGAAACAACAGTGAGCCTGAAGCTGATGGTGGAGGAGCAGAAACCTCTCAACTTATTGTGAAATCAAAGCTATTTCAAAAGAAATACTTTTGGCAGAAACAATGCATATCCTTCCTATGTTTTAAAGCCACTGAACTTCTACATGTCCAAGCAAATAAAAGTTTGAATTCCTTAGTGAGATTATGAAATCATGATCAGATTAAACTGTGTGGACCATCCATCCATCCATCCATCCATTTTCTGAACACCCTTGTCCCTCAGTGGGGTCGGGAGGGGTGCTGGTGCCTATCTCCAGCTAACGTTCCGGGCGAGAGGCGGGGTACATCCTGGACAGGTCGCCAGTCTGTCGCAGGGCCTGTGTGGACCAATTTACCAAAAATAAAAATAAAATTATAAATCTCCGTTCAGAGAACAGAGATAATTCTAGAGGTTCAGTGAGATTAGATTATTGGAAATCCGCAAAACAAACCGTATATGTATAAAATAAATCCAAGAATTGCTATGTGCTTGCAAACGGTACAAAAAACTAAATCTGTTCATTTTCAATCCTGTCAGTTATGAAGCCCTGGGAAAATGTCGACTAAAACGGCTTTATGCTTTCTGAAGCTTATGTTGAACAGCAGTGTTTACACACCGAGGCATGGGGCTGGGGTACATAAACAAGGGCGAGCTCTGCTTCCTCAGCAGGATTACAAAATACAAATATTAGTCTTACATCAAACAGGGAAACTGAACTCAATCATATGTGATTCATTATTTTCCTGGCTCAACTCACCTGTTTGCCCATTTCTTTTTCTTTCTTTTTTTTTCTGTCTACAACAGGCAGAAACATCCATATTTAGAATCAGGCTTTAGAGTCAGAGACGTTTAGTCTGTGTGTGAGACCACAGACGAACGCAGCACTCGTGCACCACCGTGTTTTAGCAGGTTTTCTTACAGGAGCCTGCTGCTGCACTTTGATCTGCTCCATGTTCTGAGAGCCAACACGCGGTGTGGACATCGTAGAGGTTTAGAGATTTGATCATAAAGGACAAAAGGTCCTTTATTTAAGAGAAAAAAAAAGTGCTCTGTGCTACAATACAGACAGAAAAATTAGCTGGAATGTGTTCCCGCCTCAGACACACCTCTCATCAGCTTGCAGCCGGTTCAGACGAGCTGCCCACTTTGTCTCGTCTCTCCGTCCCTCTCATCCTGCCATACTGACTTCATTACAACTCATCATCTCTCCCCAATCATCCTTGATTCCCAACGACTCTTATCCTTTCCCTATTTATCCCTCTCTTGTCGCCTTACTTCGATTCCTCCACAGACGCACAGTTTGCACTGAAGTGAGACCTCCTGTTTCTACACCAGCTTTGACGTTCTGAACCTATTTTCTGTATGCCGAGCCTGTTGTCGCATTTGAACATCGAGAAGATGCGGTAAGGAGCAGAGAGTCACTGGAACCACTTCGGCTTGTTCACTGTTCATTCCTGACCTGCTGGAAGGAATCGCTTCAGAGGTTTTACAGTCATATTGCGAAAATTAGGATATGCAGTCATATTGCGAAAATTAGGATATGCAGCCCCAGTTCATTTTGAAAATAACCTTCAAGGCGATATTAAACATACTTTTCATTAAGCCAACATTTCTGTATTAAATGTTTTTGCAACGGTCTGATGTAATCTAAGTAAACTGTCATGATTTTTTGTTAACTAAATGGGAAATCATAAATTACACCCATCTGTGTGCATTTTAAACTATAACATGCCTCACTTTTCAGTAATATTCCAATTTGCTGAATAGGTTATATTAGGAAAATTTCCTATATTAGGAAAGTCTTGATTTGGAACAGCATGACTCCTGCCTACATTTATTATTCTGTAGTTTTTCTCTCTTTTTTTAAGTCTTTAAAATGCCAGAATTTTCAAGCTCAATATTTTTTCCATCTGAGTAGATTTTTTATTACTAAATCAGATGTTATTTAATATCAAAGTAAGTTTTTTCCAGTGTGAAAAAGTGGAAGTAGTGATGCTCTGGAGTACCAGTTGTTTTTTACCCACCTTGTCCTGCTTTTTTGTCTTACTTTTTTTTTTCTTTGTTCCTAAAAGCTCTTTGTTGCAATCATTTATTTTTGTTCTATGGAAGTGCTCTGGAGTGCCACAGAAGAAAAAAAAATATCAATACTTTCAAAAATCAAGTCAATCCAGTTGATGCTCCTCCCTCATTTTCACCATTATCCATGTGACATTCACAGTTTGCGTTTCAACTTCTTCACTCGAAGGTAAACATGACGGATCCTACACATTTCGGATTGTTGAAAGACCATTTTACAAGACAACAGTTCCCCATCCAACCTATCCTCTTAAAAGCCTCACGTGGAGGAGAGGACTTCGGAACGCCACGCCCTAAATGCCACTCTGTCAAACCACAGCACTTCCAGGCTGGAGATGCAGGAAGTGTAAACTGCTGCTTCTATTAAAGCTTCAAAAAAAAAAAAAAAAAAAAAAATGGGGAAAAAGGGGGCCAAACCCCACACCCCTCCCTTTGAAAACCCACAACATGTCACGAGGGAAGCCAGGTGAAGAATCACAGCCGAAGTGCAGCAGAATGTTTCCTCTCTCAAAGGAGGAAAGGCATCAACTCATGTCCTCAAGTGCTGCTGATATTTCCATAATCCCAAACCTGAACTCTTGTTCTTTTGATGTAAACTTTATTTTCCTCTCAGCACCGCGTTGTGGCCAGGGGCCTCATTTAGAAAATGGGTTTCCAACTTTGATCTTAAGCATAACTTCAGCCGAAAACCATGTCTACTAATTATTTATAAAAGCTGCCTTTGATATGATAATGATCTCACCTCCGAGTGCAGTCTAGACCAGACGTCAGGCCTCAGAGAGGGATTATCAATTAAAGGCAAAAGGAACCGATTGGACCAGCAAGACCTCCAGATTTGTTATTTTTTTAACCACCAGGAATCCTTCACGACTTAAAGGTGTGCTTGGCTTGGTTTGTCACCAAATCAACAGATTTAAGTCTCTTCCACCATCATTTTATCTCCAACAAAAAAAAAATCATTTTCTCAATTAGACCTGGATGGCTCACATCTCGGATACAAAAATAAAGAGGTAACACTTTATTTGAAGGGGGTGAATAAGACTGTCATGACACCGTCATAAACATGACATAACACCTGTCATGAACATCAATAAGTCTTCATGAATATTTATTTATGACTATTGTCATAAAGTGTCATTCGGTAAATCATGACACTTTTAATACAAAGTTGATATTATTGAAAATTGTCTTTGTTATGACAACTTGTCATTAACCAAGAAATCATGATCTGACATAAATTTGTCATAATAGTAGTCATAATGATTTAATTATTACACTAGCAAAAGCTTTAACAAAACAATGATTAATATTTCCACTCCCTGAAATAAAGCAAAACAAGTAGGACAAGCAATAGATTTCATTAAGCTTTATTACACTGTCAAATGATTTAATAACAGACTCATTAATAATTTCTTTTACATCAACTAAAGTGGAACAAGTAGCACCAGTTATGAATATGTCATCAAGTGTCATTACAATGTCATTAATATTAACTATTACCTCGAGTAAAGTGAAACAAGTTACAGCAGTTATGACAAAGTCATTAAGTGTCACTACGGTGTCATTAATATTAACTATTACCTAAAGTAAAGTGAAACAAGTTACAACAGTTATGACAAAGCCATTAAGTGTCATTACTATTAACTATTACCTCAAGTAAAGTGAAACAAGTTACAACAGTTATGACAAAGTCATCAAGTGTCATTACTATTAACTATTACCTCAAGTGAAACAAGTTACAACAGTTATGACAAAGTCATTAAGTGTCATTACAGTGTCCTTAATATTAACTATATTAATATTAATATGGTTAATTAATTATTAATTAATTACAGTGTCAAATGCAATGCTAC
>NW_015113630.1:53207-61785 GCF_001443285.1 Poecilia latipinna | reverse complement strand
AGTGGAACAAATAGCAGCAGTTATGAAAATGTCATTAAGTGTCATTACAGTGTCATTAAGTAAAGTGAAACAAGTAACAACAGTTATGAAAATGTCATTAAGTGTCATTACAGTGTCATTATTATCTCTTACCTCAATTAAAGTGAAACAAGTAACAATAGTTATGAAGTGTCATTACAGTGTCATTAATATTAACTATTACCTCAAGTAAAGTGAAACAAGTAACAGTTATGACAAAGTCATTAACAGTTATGACAGTAATTAAGTGTCATTAATATTAACTATTACCTCAAGTAAAGTGAAACAAGTTACAACAGTTATGACAGTCATTGTCATTACTATTACCTCAAGTAAAGTGAAACAAGTAACAGTAATGACAAAGTCATTAAGTGTCATTACTATTAACTATTACCTCAAGTAAAGTGAAACAAGTAACAACAGTTATGACAAAGTCATTAAGTGTCATTACTATTAACTATTACCTCAAGTAAAGTGAAACAAGTAACAACAGTTATGACAAAGTCATTAAGTGTCATTACAGTGTCATTGATATAAATTTTTACCTCAAGTAAATTGAAACTAGTAGCAACAATTATAATGATGTAATTTAGTATTACAGTGTCAAATGCAATGCTAACAGTTATTGATATTAAGTCTTACCTCAAATGAAGTGAAACACACTGGACTACTTATAACAACCGCCATAAATGTAGAACAAACCCTTTGTACATTGGAATAAAACAAAAGATAACTTGTTTTAAGATAACAGAGAGTTTAACGTCTGGTCAGTATATTGTTACTCTGAAATGCTGATTGAAAAACTAAAACAGAATTACTTATTCTTTAACTTAAGAAAATAGGTTCTTTCAACAGTAACATTTTTTTTTGCTTTGATTATGTCAGCCATCTCCTTCGTTAAATCCAAGTTATCCAACAAGCTATTCAGGATCATCAACCCAGCTAAATCTTAATCAATTAGAATATCAACAAAAACTTCACTTGCTTCAAAAATTCAAATTAAAAAGGTAAATTAATTTGTTAAACATATATAGGTCTGTTTATTTCCATTCATTCAAATTTATATCAGTCGCAGCTAATAATCAACAGCACAATAAAATATGAACAGTACATCCGACATCATGTGGACTCTTCTGGAGGTCGACGTTTCAAATCTTTTTGTTTGCCGAGAAACTGGATTCAGGGTTTCCATTAACTGTGAGCATTAAGCGACTCATTCATAAAATATTTGACCTAAAAACATGATGTTTAAAATAGCTGGTGGCCGACCAGAGGGGGGGAAAAAACTTTACAGTATTAAGACATTAAGCAAATGTATAACCAACTTACATCTCTGTTGCAGAGGCAAAGTTATAGCTTTGGTTCTGCTGATGTTGAAAGTACATATAAATGGTTTAAAAAGGAATAGTTATACAAGTCATAAATATGACATGAGCAGTGCTGCATAATAATAGTTGCATTAAAAATGCATTGCTGTGTCTACAGCAACAATTCAAAACCTATGTAAAGCAGATCGGTCTGGCATGGCTTTCTGAATTAGTGGCACACTTAGAGATTACGAAGAAACCAAAAACTTAAAATGCTAATTTATGCCAGACAACTAATTCTGCCTTGGAAATGTTTTAGGAATCCACTTAGTTCAGCACAGAGGTTTATAACTGCTGAAGAAGACTAAGATGTCTGGTTTCAGATTTCTTATTGTTTTTAATTAAAAAAAAATAATATTCACAATTGAACAATGGGATTTAAATATTACAGAAAGCCAAAACACAAAGTGGATGTTGGGCTTCGTCTGCAGTTTAAGCAAGATCCTGAGGTCAGCCACTTCAAAAATTCAACATCAAACCCACCTTACACACACACACACACACACACACGCATGCACACACAGAGGATTAAATAAACATCAGCAACAACAGATCCACTGGTTGCCATGACAATGTCTTCAGCAGCTTAACACACTATGTGAATAACAATATGGCTGGATGCTGCTGCTGACTTCAGGGAATGACCGAGAGGCAGGCTTTTCCACACGGGGTCAGATTCACACGGGGGTCTTCTCAGTTTGCAGTCGGAGACGGAGAAAACATTTGGAAGGGAAGGCCGACATGCACCGCCTCAGAGAGGCATGAACAACGGAGCAAAACCGTGAAACAAAATTGAATTTCTCTTGTCCGGAGGATATCGATGAAGTTCTGCCTTCAGATGTAGGAGATCAAACGGCGGCTGTGAAGGGAGCAGCAGCAGCCATCACATCTCAACGTCCAGCACAGCAGATATCTGAGGCAGTGTTTTCAAAGTGGGGGACACAGCCCCCAGAGGGACCACCAGAGGGCGCTATGGGGGCCTTAGAAAGTTGGAGGAAAATGAAAAAAAATAAATAAATACTTTAATAAATGGTTTAAGCAACCCACCGGTCACTTATTATTCATAAGTTCTTAAAATGCTCTAAATCATAAGCAGTATGTCAAAGCATATCCCAGAGAATTGATGGCATCAATACTGTCCAATCATTCTCCCTCACAACTCTACGATTTGATGATATCCTTATGTTTTATAAAATCCTTGAATTTTGGCAACTTGTGTCTTCTGTTGCTCATCAATCAGAACAATATCAATATAAACAAACAAGCGAGCTTTTCTGCACTCTGTTTTTACAAAGAAACCGTTTGTACCCTTCAATCACCTCTAAAGCTCCGTCATAAAATAATCATTGGGTCAAAGCGTATCAGCTGAGTTAAAGGTCTTAGACTGAAGGTCACGATGAACTCACTGCTTGGATCAATACACCATCTGCTCCACAGCCGGGCATGCTGCATCCACACACACACACACACACACACACTCGTGTGCTCATGTTGCTGCACCTCTGGTGTGTAGCAGGCTGCAGAATAAGCAACAGCGAATCCTTAGAAATGCACTGAAAACCCAGGAAGAATCGTTCATCAAATTGACTCCGTTTAAGATTCCAGCGTGAAACAGCCCGGCTCATCTATCGACAAAACGGCAATAAAATATTCAGAACTTGTCGTGTTTTTGTAACCTTAGAACAACCGATCCATACGAGTACAGGTCCTCTCCCACTTAGTTCACCCTGTCACAGCGCCATGCGTCTGCAGTAGCCAAGAAAAGATGAAAAAAGAAAAAAAACATAAATTGGCTTCAGAAGAGGCCATTTACATTTTTCACATTTTTACTATACTTTCTACTAACTGATTAAAAATGAAGGGCGAGGCAAGAGAGGTCTGGTCTACCACTAGATGCAGCAAAAATGTACAGGCTGGGTCATTAAATATTTAACTACAACTTGTGACATTTATTGGTGATAAGGATTTGGACAATCTATGACTCAGTTATCGCATTGCAAAGTACACATAATAGTCTTAAGTTTGATCCAGTGACCCCACTGGATCAAACAAAACACATTAAATAAAAAAAACATGGATTCCATAAGCTTGGTGTTACAGGGAAGTAAACCACATACATATACAGTGGACCCTCACCTGTCTGCAGCTCAGTATTTGTGGATTCGCCTATTAAAGATGTTTCTGTGGAACGCAACTCCAAGTTATTCTCTGAAAATGCATCCATTCGCAGATTTTTCTACAGAGCATATTCAAAATATGTAAAAGAAAATGTAGCTTGGGAAGCTGAAATCAGTGCTGCCTTGTTGTTCGCCAAGCAGCCAATGAAATCCATTCAGCTCCCTTGCTTCTGGTCGGCTGAACCCCCCCCCCAAGATCAGAGATGAGGAAGACTCTAGAAGATAGCATCTGCAGTAATGCTAAGAGTTTCTTCTGTGCAAATTTATGCACGTTGATGTACATTTTGTGTTTGAACTATTGAAATAAAGTCTTAGCAGACTGTAGCTGTTCGCAGGCAGCTGTGGCCCCTGACCCTGGTCATGACCAGGGTTCACTGTAACCCAGTAGCTCATCATTCCCCTTCTATCAGCCTTAACTGGAAGAAGGCCGTCTGACTTTTACCAGTTTCTCAGATCGCTGTAGAAGAATTTTGAGTTTATTGCAGCTTGTGAACATTGATGGTGCTTTTGATGTTACACCACAACATTTCAACAAAGTTAAGGTCTGGATTTTCACTGGGTCACTGCAGCATCCTGATTCTATTCTTTTTCAGCCATTTTGTGTTTTGGATCACCGTCTCATTGACGACGCCGTGGGCGTTCCTCCAGAAGTCTAAAGTAAAGGAAGTGCCTCTGTAAAGGAAAATGGCTCTTTTCTTGCAACTTTTCCCAGCAGGCCTCAGTTGTTCAGCCAGGCTGGCTGTGCTGTGCTTTAACATTTAACATGCTAATTGATATCTGAACAACCTGAGGTGGAGCTCTAGGGATATGCCAGGAGTCAACCCCTGGAAAGGCTGCCACTCTGGTTAGATATGAGCACAGCCCAGGGGTCAAGACCTCAGGCCCTCAAATGCCTGATTACAAAACCTTTAAACACAGTTTGCAATCCAGGACTTGGTCTTTAACCCCTTCCTGGACGGATGGGCAGCAGCAGCTGATTCTCTACTGTGATTGCTGATGTATTTCCACTTTGACTAACACACACCCATCTAAAAAAAACTCCTTAGATGTCACACTTGCTTCTGACCAAATACTGATCAAATCAGTGCATTTTACCAGCAACACCGGGCTGATAGCAGAGGCAGAACCTGACATTTTCTCTTGATCTACTGATTTCTTGTCCTAAAGCTGCATAGACAGTGATGGGAGCTTTTCTTATACCGCAAATGAAACATTTGCTGTGTAAAATCAGGGTACTGCTGGACAAAACACCATCATTCACAATCACAACAGGAAGTTACGTGTAAAAGTTCTGTCCCGTTTGAAATCATCTGTCAACTTTACGTTAAGTCGAACAAAGTAAACATGCAATATGAAACACTTCATAGAAATATCAACTGTATATGTTGCTGACTGGATGATGGAGAGAAAAAACGAATCAATACCGGCTTCACAAACATTCACTTTCTAGGACTTTTGACTAATGGCCTGGCTCATTCAATAGAAAGTCACCCATGCAAAGGAAATCCCTCAGCCTGCTCCACCATGCTGCATTTTAACACCACCAGTGTTGTGAGCAGACTGCAATTACTTCACAAAAAAAAAAAAACGCTGCTGAAAGACAAAGGGAATAAAATAAAAGTCTTTCACTACAAATAATTCCAAATCCACCCATTTTCCATTTATTTACCAACTTGCGGCCAAAAAAGTCAGACTGAAGTTCACCATTAACTCTGCAGCAGCTCAAATAGAAGTGCGACAAGAAAGTGTTGCCTCTGATGGTGATGGAACTGTGCAGTAACAGATATGGACTATTTCCCACCGCAAAGAAACAAGGCATGGCAAACTGGCTGGAAAAAAAAAAAAAAGTTCTGTGCTTCTCCCAACGGTGCCTCCAACTATCCTGTTTTATTAACATGAAGTATTGTTGCAGCCTGGCACAAAAACGCCTCTCTGATCCAGAAACTCCCCCAGAGAGAGGAAATGAGGGACATGGAGACAAAGTGGGAGAGAGGCAACAAAACAGCACGACGACAGAACAAAGTCAGAGTACAGAGGATGAAGGTAGAATGAAAAACAGGAAGAAAATCAAGCAATATAAGAAAAGGAAATGAATATAAAGGGGCGAGGATAAAGTTTTAGAAAGCAGGGTGGGGTAAAAAAAAATGAGGAGTAGGGCTTTCTGATGTAGCTTCCCCAGAAGAATCAGGATTTCAAATTGACATTTTTCTTGTTGTATGCTTGTCATATGCAACAAGGGCATGTCGCCAAAGCTCTGCAACAAGCACAGGGAGAGCATTCAAAATTTACATGTGTGATTCCACAAAGCAAGTCTGTCAAAGTGAAGAGATGAAAACGGCAAATTAGAGCACATCAGACGAAAAGGACAATGCTGGAAGTAGCACAGAAAACAGAATGCTTTATCTAAGCAAAATCCTCCAGCTGAGTAGGCTACAATGCAGCGAAGCTAAAAGTTTTAAGAAAGTTTTGATAACATCAAGTTATTGTCTAAAAGTTTCTCTCTGCAGAAGACGTATAACTGAGCTATGGAAAAGTTTGGCACAGTTAGAGTACGTTTCCCACATTGTGTTAGTCTAATCGGTCGGACCACTTCAGTTCTTAACCACTGGCTTAAGTCCTTCAAACCAGTGGATGTGAATCTCCATCCTATTTGTTCTCTGAAGTTGGAGTTTGAGGTCCAGTTAGTAAAAGTCAACAGGAATGACCCCTAAACTTTGAACTTCACAATTGGAGTTTTCCAATCAGCCCTGACCTCTGAATCCAACAGGACAGACTCGTCCATACCTGGCACCCTACCACTGGGGAACTTTTCAACTACATGGATGACTGCCCCCTCCATGACTGAATCACATTTTCCCCACAGCCTTCAGGCCCTGCCTCCTCTGCAGAAGACATGGTGTCCAGATCGAGGGAATCCTCAATCCTTCCATCATCCAAAGACGTCCTCACGTAAGGAGTTCTACGCCATCCTGTCATCACTTGGGAACAAGTGAGCAAGATACTTCTACTATATTGATGCAACCTACAGGGGGCTCTAAACCCTTTTATGGTTGAAAACCATGGCCTCCAACTTGGAAACACTTTCAATAAGATAACTGAGGTACTTCAGTGAATCCTAAAAGCCATGGCTTGAGGATGCCAACAAAACTACATTATCCGCATAAAACAGAAATGAGACCCTGAAGACTGTTCCTCTTCCCTTTCTCTGATTACCTCTTTCAATTCATGAACTCCAGACGTGGAGAGCAAGGAGCAGCCATGATTGACTCCGACTGGGATTCAACAGACTCGTATTGTTTCAAGGCCCACAATAAAGTTCTGTAAAAATGCTGTTAATCCTTCGCTCTGCTTTATTGTGTAATGGCAAACAAAACAATCCCAGATGTAATGAGGCGGATGAAGAAAAGCATGATTTGTCCAAGTAAAACTGCAGAAGCCTTTCTCCCTCAGCCTTTCCAAAAACAGAAGCAGAAACCTAAACCTTCATCTTAAAAGCTGTGTCCGATTCACAATTGTCATTTTTATCAACAGAAAACCAAAGCGAGCTGGTAGGATTTCAGTTTCAGATTTTTTGATGCAGCTCTTTCTTTCCTCCGTTGTTAAGGTGCAACAACATTCCTCCAGAAAGCGTTGCCGTGGTTAAGACCGTAATCTACAGTCAAGATGATATGCCTCCTGCACATTGCTTTTCCAGACAAACGCTTGCTGCTGCTGCTGCTGCTTCAGAAAAATGTCAGGCGCGCTTGACTTTGGTCAGACACTGTAGGGGTTGTCCATGAGGCGCTGCTTTGAAAAGCATCAAAAGAACTCTGTGACCTTTGTGGAGCTCAAAAAGAATTTTCAACCACATGCAACAGTTCAACCTTGAGCCCAAAACTGCTCCGTTGAACCGTCTGAGTACATGACAGCAGCAGAACTCGCCGTCTAAGTGGAAGATCAGTTCATAAGCAGAAGTAGTAATCAGTTTCTGGTGTTTATGCGTCCCTGTTTACGAGAGGGAAAAACAGATCCAGTGGGAGCGATTAGCTCCGATGCCTCACAAGGGAAGCAATGATAAACACAATATTGCCTTTCCAGCTACATACTGTAAATCAGACACCACTTTATTCTCCACAGAGCTTAATTTATTCTGGTCCAAACCCAGAGCCCATTTACCACAAATGCAATAAATCCACTCATACGCTGAATAGATTCCACTTACAATACTGTCAACAGTTTTTCAAGGACACAAACTACCTTTATCTCTGAAAATCTAATACAATTCGGCTTAGAAGATGTGTTAACAGAAACATCACTTGAATTTATCTTCACATTTGTTTGACCTTCTACCTGTTTTATCAACTCAGAGACATTTCATGATAAAACAAATGGTTGTTGTTTTTTTCAGGCGGATAATCTAAAAACGGTGACTGAGAAAGCTGTGGGTTGGTTTCTGCTGGTTGAAAATTAAGCATTATGTCAATTTGTTTAAAGAATAAACGAGCTTTCAAAATGGAAACTAGACACATAGGTCTAACAGATCGTTTATTCTCTTCACAATGCAAATTGCACTGGCCTGACGCCGTGTTGCTTCCTCTTTATTTCCACTAGGCTTGCGTGCAAAATGCATTGTTGCTCGGTCACAGCGTTGTCTCGGATCACAAAAGCAACAAATCTGCCAGAGTTAAGGAGCTGCTGGTCGTTAACCTCGCTGTGATTTCACCGTGCAGACAGGTTTGCGGCGGCCGTCACATCAAACGTCGAGCAGGTACGCTGGTCCACAGAGGAAAAAAAAAAAAAAAAAAAAGCAGTGTTTCAAAGTAAAAAGCAATAAAAGGGTGAGGGGGCTACGTTTTATGGGCTGCGGTGTCTGGGTGGAGCCGGTCACCTTGAAAAGTGATTGAAAAGTTTAAGTATGTATCTTTTGATCACACAGAAAAGTTCAATAGGAAACTGAATTCATTAAAAACAAAATATGGAAATCCTTCCTTCCAAAGCACAGAAAATTAATATGACAGCAGATAATTATTAAAAAAA
>NW_015113630.1:34239-52391 GCF_001443285.1 Poecilia latipinna | reverse complement strand
AGGACAGACTCGTCCATACCTGGCACCCTACCACTGGGGAACTTTTCAACTACATGGATGACTGCCCCCTCCATGACTGAATCACATTTTCCCCACAGCCTTCAGGCCCTGCCTCCTCTGCAGAAGACATGGTGTCCAGATCGAGGGAATCCTCAATCCTTCCATCATCCAAAGACGTCCTCACGTAAGGAGTTCTACGCCATCCTGTCATCACTTGGGAACAAGTGAGCAAGATACTTCTACTATATTGATGCAACCTACAGGGGGCTCTAAACCCTTTTATGGTTGAAAACCATGGCCTCCAACTTGGAAACACTTTCAATAAGATAACTGAGGTACTTCAGTGAATCCTAAAAGCCATGGCTTGAGGATGCCAACAAAACTACATTATCCGCATAAAACAGAAATGAGACCCTGAAGACTGTTCCTCTTCCCTTTCTCTGATTACCTCTTTCAATTCATGAACTCCAGACGTGGAGAGCAAGGAGCAGCCATGATTGACTCCGACTGGGATTCAACAGACTCGTATTGTTTCAAGGCCCACAATAAAGTTCTGTAAAAATGCTGTTAATCCTTCGCTCTGCTTTATTGTGTAATGGCAAACAAAACAATCCCAGATGTAATGAGGCGGATGAAGAAAAGCATGATTTGTCCAAGTAAAACTGCAGAAGCCTTTCTCCCTCAGCCTTTCCAAAAACAGAAGCAGAAACCTAAACCTTCATCTTAAAAGCTGTGTCCGATTCACAATTGTCATTTTTATCAACAGAAAACCAAAGCGAGCTGGTAGGATTTCAGTTTCAGATTTTTTGATGCAGCTCTTTCTTTCCTCCGTTGTTAAGGTGCAACAACATTCCTCCAGAAAGCGTTGCCGTGGTTAAGACCGTAATCTACAGTCAAGATGATATGCCTCCTGCACATTGCTTTTCCAGACAAACGCTTGCTGCTGCTGCTGCTGCTTCAGAAAAATGTCAGGCGCGCTTGACTTTGGTCAGACACTGTAGGGGTTGTCCATGAGGCGCTGCTTTGAAAAGCATCAAAAGAACTCTGTGACCTTTGTGGAGCTCAAAAAGAATTTTCAACCACATGCAACAGTTCAACCTTGAGCCCAAAACTGCTCCGTTGAACCGTCTGAGTACATGACAGCAGCAGAACTCGCCGTCTAAGTGGAAGATCAGTTCATAAGCAGAAGTAGTAATCAGTTTCTGGTGTTTATGCGTCCCTGTTTACGAGAGGGAAAAACAGATCCAGTGGGAGCGATTAGCTCCGATGCCTCACAAGGGAAGCAATGATAAACACAATATTGCCTTTCCAGCTACATACTGTAAATCAGACACCACTTTATTCTCCACAGAGCTTAATTTATTCTGGTCCAAACCCAGAGCCCATTTACCACAAATGCAATAAATCCACTCATACGCTGAATAGATTCCACTTACAATACTGTCAACAGTTTTTCAAGGACACAAACTACCTTTATCTCTGAAAATCTAATACAATTCGGCTTAGAAGATGTGTTAACAGAAACATCACTTGAATTTATCTTCACATTTGTTTGACCTTCTACCTGTTTTATCAACTCAGAGACATTTCATGATAAAACAAATGGTTGTTGTTTTTTTCAGGCGGATAATCTAAAAACGGTGACTGAGAAAGCTGTGGGTTGGTTTCTGCTGGTTGAAAATTAAGCATTATGTCAATTTGTTTAAAGAATAAACGAGCTTTCAAAATGGAAACTAGACACATAGGTCTAACAGATCGTTTATTCTCTTCACAATGCAAATTGCACTGGCCTGACGCCGTGTTGCTTCCTCTTTATTTCCACTAGGCTTGCGTGCAAAATGCATTGTTGCTCGGTCACAGCGTTGTCTCGGATCACAAAAGCAACAAATCTGCCAGAGTTAAGGAGCTGCTGGTCGTTAACCTCGCTGTGATTTCACCGTGCAGACAGGTTTGCGGCGGCCGTCACATCAAACGTCGAGCAGGTACGCTGGTCCACAGAGGAAAAAAAAAAAAAAAAAAAAGCAGTGTTTCAAAGTAAAAAGCAATAAAAGGGTGAGGGGGCTACGTTTTATGGGCTGCGGTGTCTGGGTGGAGCCGGTCACCTTGAAAAGTGATTGAAAAGTTTAAGTATGTATCTTTTGATCACACAGAAAAGTTCAATAGGAAACTGAATTCATTAAAAACAAAATATGGAAATCCTTCCTTCCAAAGCACAGAAAATTAATATGACAGCAGATAATTATTAAAAAAACACACACAAAAAAAAACACAATGACTTTAAAATTATGACTGAAATTAGGCCTGAATCTAATATCTCAATATTTGGGATATAATTTGATTCAAGATGAACTGTTGCACCAGTAAATTAGAATGTCATCAAAACGATCAAAGATTTCTATAATTTTAATTAAAGTGAAATTTTGTAGATTCGTTAAAATTAAATCACATTTTTTTTATATCTAGTTTTATGATTACAATTTAGCTAATGAAATTCCAACATTAAGTTTCTCAGAACATTACAATTGGATAAGACCAATAAAATGAGGTTAACATAGAAATGTAATGGCCTTCTAATCTGTAAAGTGCTGCCTTGACAGATGTCCAACAGACAATGACACCCTCCACACAGACAGCAGGGGGGATAAACTCATTGCTACAGGAGCAAAGAGTGCTGTATCCAAGAATATTACTGGAAAACTCAGTGGAAGGAAAAAATGTTTCGAAAAAAAAAACTGCACAAGCAAAACAGATAACTGCCACCTTGAGCAATATTCTTAGAGACATCCAAGGCATTCCAGTGAAACTAAGAGCAACCTCTCAACGTAATAGAGAGAAGAGTGGAAGACAAATTAAGCTTAAAATATTTTTTATTATTTATTTATCTTTTGAGGAATAAGACGGATTCAACCGAGTATGATGGGAGAAAACGTCCTGCTGACTGGGAGGAAGCAGAAGCTTTACGTGTCATTTGACCTTCAAAAAGGACAACAACCCAAAGTGTCCTGCAAAATCCACCAAAGTTTGGCTGCAGAAACGTCCTGGAGACACCAGAGAGGTCAT
Organism: Poecilia latipinna; assembly: GCF_001443285.1. Classification (NCBI taxonomy): domain Eukaryota; kingdom Metazoa; phylum Chordata; class Actinopteri; order Cyprinodontiformes; family Poeciliidae; genus Poecilia; species Poecilia latipinna. Next base: position 49,331 of record NW_015113630.1, on the reverse strand, counting down.
CAGTCACAGGACTTGAACGCTAATAGATGTTTTTTGTTGGGATTCAAGGAAAAAAAAAAAAGTCTGCAGCACAAAAGCTGAAGAATATAAAAGAACTAGACGCCTTTGACCTTGAGGGACTGGTATATCAGTAAAAGAAGGAATTTGAGAACTAAATAAGTTCATCATAAAGGTGGGGAATCATTTTGAGATGGCAGCAGTCATCTAGAGAGCCATTTTGTGTTAAATTTACAGAAGTCACTGCTATTGAGGTATTACATTTCTTTGATTTGCTTTTTGTCCAAGTCTTAAAGTCCTGCCACTTACACGTTAACCTCTGACCTCTGCACTTTCTGGTACTATTAAATCAACATAAGCCTGGACGAGACAGTAACCCAGCCGTGTGAAACACACACACACACACACACACACACACACACACACATCTACACACTTAAGTGTGACATAATTTTTTTCACACTATGGACCAACAAAGCAATTACACATTCTTTAAATGGCTGAATTGGGAACGTCAATTAAGTCTGAGGTAGTTTGAGGCATCAGCTGTCTGACCAGAGTTATTGGCTTTTAATCCCATCCTTATGTGTGGTGGGATAGGGTTCCCTCGCCGAGATAGTCACCAGCAGAAATGTGACTGCAGACAAGTGATAATCGGCTGAATGGGCGGAGCCAGGACGCTGAATCCTCGTTGGCTCGGCTGAAAACGGGAGCAGGAACGTTGGAGTGACGCCTCTGAGTTTAGTTTCTCGTTTCAGACGGTGAAGTTAAACTCGGAAAGGATCATTTCGACAGGAGCAATATTAAAAATCAACTACAGTTCAGTCAACATGTGAATGGAACATCCTGTTCTCCAAGCAAAATCAAGATTTTAACAAAAAAGTCGAGATCAAAGAAAGTTCACAGTGAATTACTTGGGTTGCGGTGGAGTGTGTCCAAAAAAGCAAAAAAATAAAAACTCTTCTTTAAAGCATTTCTGATCAAACGGCACCTCGAAGATTTCAGGTGAAAAAAAACAAAAAAAAAAAAAGCATGAGAACAAAAAGCAAAAAGGAAAAAATAAAAAATAAAAAATAGCTGCAGCAACATGTAGCCACGGCTTTCCGAGCGACCGTAAAAAACAACAACAACACGCAGTAATAACTGGGTAAGTGGTGAAACTCTGTTGCTTCAGCGCTCGGTTTCCATTTAGTCAAATTACAGCCGAAGTGTGGACGTAGCGATACGGAGCGCCACAGAAAGAGCGCCCTGAAATCAGCGTGCACAGGCATTCGCTTCCGCACGAGGATGATCTGTGACAGAATGATTCATTGAGCTCCCTTTATGGTGGGCAATTGTTGATCTTAATCCAATCCGGTTGAACACAGGCTGTTCCCTGCAGCGACGCCGGCCAAATGAAATACTCCGTTCCTCTGTGAGCGCTAAACAGCAGCACAACAAATCCCAACTGCATGTGAGGTGAATGCATAGGTCGTTTCTGAAACACGGATCCTCCGGGAACGACATGCCAGACAGCACCTGGAAAGGATATCCAGCTTTTTTTCCTTCTTATTCAATCATATTATTAGTATAAAACACCAACGTATTTAACTGCAATTTACGTTGCAGATTAGGACAGGGTATATAGCATTATGAAGTTGAAGAGTATGCATATTCTTTGCAAATAATAATCTGAAAAGAGCGGCGTGAAAGCCTGAAAACCCTAAAGAAAGTAAAGGCAAATACATTTCAAGGTGGAATAAACCATGGAGAATTTTACAGCAGTTTCGGTGTTTCAGCTTTTTACTGCAAAAAGCAACTCAGTCAATCACACAGAGGCGAATTACATTCATGCATCTGGAGGTGGACGAGTCGGGTTGCTGAAGTCCAAACCAAGCGTCAGAACAGGACAGGAAGGGGATTTAATCGACTTTGATCGTTGAATGGCAGTTGGTGCCAGATGGACTGATGGGAGGATTTCAGAAATGACTGGTTTTGGGGGATTTACACCCATAAACATCTGTCAGGTTTGCAGGGAATCGTCTGAAAACAAGTTAAATATCCAGTGAGTCAGAATTTGTTTGACCTCTGACAACAGCGAGTCTTTCTCATCCAGAGGAGACTGGGCCGACTGGGTCCAGAAGACAGACACCAATGTTTAAAATCCAGGGCAACCAAGTGCAGATACTTTAAGCTCACTTCTATTTCTATTTATTTTCTTATTGTATGAGTTTTTGTCTGATTTTACATTATGTAAAGATTCCCCATCACATTAAAGACGTTGAGAAGTAACGTGCTTCTTTTTTGATCGATCAAAGTATTTAAATAAGCCAACGTTTCTTTCAATCTCCATTTTTCCTGTTTTAGTTTCAGTAAAGCACATGAAGAGCATAACTGAGTAAGTGACTGGTTAAAACTCATTAATGATTGAAGCTCGGTGCAGAGAAAGTATTGGTCAAAACTGGTCTTTAAAGTAATATCAAAATTAAAGAGCCAGAAATAAAAAAAATAAAAAGGAAACGGTAAAAGAGGGACCTTTTACCGTTTCCTCTGCAGCAGATGCAGGATTCAGAGAAGGTACATATGGAAGCTTGACCCTTACATGATGAACAATTTCAAAAAGAAAAAAAAGAAAGAAGTCTTCTTGACAGCTGATTTGATTGCACTTCGACCCCGCCAATCCAACTTTCCAGTAAACCCGGCTCTGAGGCCCTGCAGCTCTCACTTCCCACTCACAATGATTGAACAATTGGATTGGCAGAGGGAACATCAGAGGAAGGGAGGCCTCCTCATTAAAAAGCCCTTTATTCATTCTTATTGCATTACAGACATCTTTTGTGCTGCTCTCTCTCTCCATCCTGCCTTCTAATGTGTTCACCTCGGCCCCTCGCTGGTTGGAGGCCCTGCAGACTTCCAGGGCGGTGGGAGAGTTGCCGTCATTGGACACACTGTGTGTGTTGTCATGTGCTTCATAATGCAGATATCATGAATCTTCTTATTGCTTCATAAACACGGTGCCGTTAGAAGAGGTGCGTTCCATTTAGTTCTACATTTGCTTGTCTGTATTTGCAGCGGTTTGCTGCAGGTTTTTCAGAGGCAGAGCCATAAACATCCACAAAACTTGTTTCTTGTGATGAAACAACACTGAAAAGGCGTGACATGCATGTCATCATTTAAAGCCCATCTGCTTAACCTCAAAGCTGTTCCGGGTTCTGACATTATTCGGATCTCACTGTGAAAGCTGTGATCTGCAACGAGCTTCCGAAGCACCAGAGGGAGTCACTGCCGGAAGGCATCAGTCAGAGGAAGGGGGCAAAAAGTAAGTTCAACACAGTGCAGACAATCAAGTGGAGAAAATGTGGGCATCACTAAACTAAAAAGTTAAATCTCCATATTGGAGAGGATGCAGGAACATCTAACAAGTACTTGGTGTGTAGAACCTGCAACATCCATCTACCAACAACTCTCCAACACGGCTTCAAGTTTGGCCATCAGGCAAATCAAAATGATGGAGATGGACACTTGTTTATTCATTTTTTTTCAGAAACATTGTCAATGACATTTATATCTTCTTAAATTTATTAAACACATTTTAAAAATATGTGGTTGAAGGGATTCAACAGTAGGATTACAGTAGGATTCTGCTGCAGCAGCCAGTAAAACCACAGGAGATCAAACCAGGTGAAGAAACATTGATCTGATCGGTAAACATTTCATTCAGAAATCGGGAGCAAAACCCAAAATTCCTGGACTACTGGTTCAAACTTGGAGTTCATTACTGAGAAAACCGATATCCTTACTGGAGATTTGACCAAACTCTTGAGTTTGGAAATGCAGAAGTGAACTCTGTGTTTGAGTCCTGAGTGGTGTGAAGATGAAATGCCATCCACATGTCTCCGAGCACAACCAGAGTAACTCTTGGGTCATACCTGTACTTTCTACCAATGCGGTCTGACACGTGCGTGACGTTAAAAAAAAAACAGTTATATCTCAGAGATATTTCTGAACTCCTTTCTCAACAGAGATGTGCATCTGATATCCCCCTTCAGCCCTCAAACGGGTCTCAGCTTGGACTGGATTTCTTTCTTGTTCTCTGTGGCTTTAGAATCGTTTGCCACAAAAGACAAGACAGCAGACTGCTAATATTTAGAGTGAGCTTCCTCAGCCCTCTTTGACAGCCATGATATATATTCAGTGGAGAGGAAGACAGAGGCAGAGGCAGAAAAAGAGTGTTTTACTCATCCATGTCAAATAGAATCCAAACTATTGTTTCTGCAGCAGAGCGCAGGGGGCGTTGGGAGAGAGATTTGCATTAAACGTGTCCTCTAGCCTCCTCACTGTGTCCTCACCGTCTCCCAGAGGTAAAACTACATCCTTGTCGCCACCCAAAGCCCTCGTTCAGAAGCTGTATGTACAAATGTTTATGCACGGAGGTATTAAAGTTGTATGAACAGCAAGGAAAACATCTATTCTGCAAAAAGATTAGGTGAAATCTGGTGATTGCAAAATAATAGCAGTGGCATGACTTGGTTTTAAAAAAAATGAGGTGAGAAACTGAACGGGCAATTTACTGAATTACCACTGCAGAGTTCTTCAACCAACAGCATGAAAAACAAGATGTTAAATAGATAAAGAATGTTAATCTGTTCCTCTGAGAAATAAACCAGAGGATAAACGACGCCGGGGGTTTCATTCTAAATGTTCCATGAATTTTAACAACATTTAAAAATTCAACAACAAAAAAAATCCATGACAATGTTGTCCAGTTTGACCTTCCTTAAAGGCTTTTAGTAAAATATTATTTTGAATCAATGAATCCAACACAAACTGGTCACTTTGGGACATATTTGGACAAGCAAAGCCTCTAATATAACAATTGTTACAGAACATTTCCATTTCTGATATTCTTTGGGGCCAGAGATGCCGTTACTGGCTCGCTCACAGGAAACGGCTGTGGGCAAAATATTTCATAAGCTCTCTTGAAATCTCTTCAATTTCAAAATGAGGCGATTAAGTTATTTAATTAATATATACTTCCCTCATTCTTGGCGAGGGAAGTGAAAATCAAATGTTTGCAGAAAGAAAACCAAAGCAGCTGTTAATAGAGACAGAATGCATACAACTACTGTAAAATATTGTTCAGTTAAACCTTCCATCTTTGTGTGACATATTCTCAGAAAATATGAAATTAGTAGAGGCTATTCTGCTTTAGAAAAACAGTGGCAAGAATCGTTTCCTTAACTACCAACCTGTGATAGCGAAGGAAAAAATAATGGTTTTCCTTAATTGCATCAAAAAAATGATTTTCATTGCAGTTTCATTGCCACATTAATAACAAACATAAAATGGTTCATTTAAAAAACACTTGACATTTTCCTTGAAAAAAAAACCACATTTCTAGCTACCGACGCCACTACTTTAAATATACAGAATGGAGAGGATGAGAAATTAGCTACTTTTATTTTATGTGATGTTTTGAATTTTGCTGCTGATAAACAAGTCCTATAGAGATCATCACCATCAATCGAAAACATTGTCTCGACCTTAAGATGGAAGCCCAGACAAAGAGTGACCCATCAGTGGAACCACTGTACAAAAAGGTTTCATATGCAGCTGCTTCCTACCAGTCTGGGGAAATGTGGAGCAGTCTAAAGGCAATTCAAATCTGAAGAGGGGGAAAAAAAAACATAAAAGGCCAGCTATGAAAGTGGCATTTCACTCAGGATGAGATATGGAAGCTACGTTTCTTTTCCAGGCTTGAAAAGACGCAGGAGAAGCTAAAACTAGGGCTCCTTTGAACATGAGAAATTCGCTCAGAGCCATCAGGATGAAGACTCTGTGGGTACTGTAAAAAGTAAAGAAAAACAGTAACGCTGGAACCACAGGGAGCTGCTTCGGCATGAAAAACAGTAAGTGACAGAATCGGGATCCAGTGCAGATGCACATTTCCTCATCTGCCTGCCTGACGTTCTCACCGCAGTCTCCGTTGTTTGCACAACAAGCCTCGCGTGGTTTTAAGGAAACAGATAATGATTCCCGGCATTGAGCAAAGTGGGCAGATTTACTCATTAGAGTTTACAAATTTTAGGAAAACCAACTCAGTGGAACAAGAAAATGATTCTCTTACCTTGATGCCGCAGATGAAACAAGGCCGGTTGATGCCATTGCATAAAAAAAAGAGAGAGAGAGAGAGAGAGAGAGAAGTAAAATTAGAATCTTTTTTATTTTTCTGTCCAACTCACAACCACGGTCATGACTTACTACACATTTATGCATTTTGCACTAGATCGCTGTTGAACAGCCAACACAAAAGAGTGAAAGTGATGTTTTTTTTTTACTCTCACTCAGGTTCACATCCTGGTGGATAAAATAAACACTCTGTGTCGAGATTTTAACATTTTAATGCTCAGCTGAATCAGTCGTTCCTTTAAGTGAACTTACTCAAATAAGAGAAAAAAAATCTGCTTCAGATTTACATCAGGAGAATTTTAAAAATATATGTTTTAATGATGTTCCATTTCATTTCTTTTTTTTTCCCGACTTCATCTTCATTTTGAATGCAAAAAACGCAAAACCAGACATTTTCCGGATTACACGGGGCTTTAACTTGCAAAATAGTTTTTTTTTTTTTTTTTACCTTATAACATTTTCTGTGTCTTTTCGAAATGCATTTCTTTACCACTCTGTCGACTTTTAATTATTTCTTTTAATTAAAATGGAAAATTTATTTGCACAGTCTTGACACTTGCTGTGGCTGTAAAGTCGGGCTCCGCCATGCATGCAGCAGAATACCTGCGATTATGAGTCATTTCCAAAACTCTGCTTAAATTATTCTGGGTTTGATTTTCTAACAAGGCAATTCATTAGAGGCTTTACTTATCCTGCCACTCTTTATTCTCATGTTTTTTAAACACATGTTAATTTTTTTTTTTTCCCCATTTAAAAAGAAAAAAATGGATGAAACAAGAAGCCACAAAATATTCTGTTGCATATTAGGTTACATTTTTTTTTAATTACCATTTTAATTTAATTTTTTTTTTTTTTTTGAAAATTAATAGTAGATGCTTCAGCATAAAAACAGCAAATTATTTCATGCTGCTTTATTCAAACTGTTCACCTTGCATTTCATTTGAAAGTAGTGCAATTATCCCGCTTTAATTCGCTGGCAACAAAACATTGTAAAGACGTGTTAATGATAAATCTTCAGACACATTTGCATCCGTTAGTCCTGCTTCTGTGCCTGACAACTGGGCTTTTTATAAGGCTTCATAAATCAGAAGCTCTTGTTCTTGAAAAGAGACGTCCGATATAAATCAGCTCTTTAGACCTTCTGCTCTGCTCTGACCTTTTTTCACATGGTGCACTGGGGAAAAAAAAAAACAACTAAATGTGCAGAATGCATGAATGTTATCAGCCAGGCAGCCAATTAATAACCATGATGTTTATTTTCCTCATGTTTGATTTGTCTAAGATAAATAGTGACCTGCTGAATGAACATTTTTATCACCATTAAAAGATATGAATGTTTTGCAAGTATTGCATGAGAAAAAACTTACTTCAATTCCATTTAAGAGAAAGAAACTTGGGCTGAGACTTTAAATGGAGCGCCGTCAATGAGAGAAACGTTGGGGAAAAAATGATACGAATCTCTCACAGACAGCTTCACTATAAAACGCAACAGAATTTAAACTTTAAACTGACAAAAATAAGCACTGAGGTTTTTTTGTAAACTTATTTCTAATTGGTCCATTGATTAGAGATTTACACAGCTCCGTGACAAAGCCTTAAATCCTGGTGTGTGTTATGAATTAAAATGGCAGGAATATTTACTCAATAAAATCAGGAGCAAAAGTAAATAGCCAACAAAACTGATGAAATCTCACAGGATCAAAAACACAATCCTGCTTCCCATCGCTGGTGATAATTATCAGCTGATTAAGTCCCAACTGATGATCAATAATATGCTTTATTCTCAGGAGGCATAAAACCACCAAGGTGGAATCAAAACCTTCCTTATTCTTGCAAAACAACAATGTCATCGTTAAGATGCTTCTGAACTTCTAAATGTGAACAAATAGGCCGCTTCGCTAAGACACGGATTATTATATACATGAAAGAACTTCAGCTGGATTGGCCTCACCGCGCAAAACTCCACCGACGAAGAAAAGGCATTTTAAATCACGCTTTAAAACAGACAAGCCGTTAAGCTGCTGGTATAATACAGTCTGTTCAGATGAGACCAAAATTAGTGCAAGGAGAATTCTGACATCATCAAGTCACCCAACAAGAGCCACCTGGGTCTATCACAGAGTCTCAGCTTGGTTTCTTTCCATCGTTTTAACTCATGTAATCAAGACAGCAGATACAGAATAATGTTTTTTTTCCTACACATAAAGCTGTCATCAACAAAAGCTTTTCCAATATGCACTGAATAAACTGCAGTAGGCGTGTTCAGAACAGATTTCCAGGGTAATTCCACGTTAGTAGGTGTAACTCCAAATTATTCGCAGGAAAACTGTCTGTTCCTAGACTTTTTCGTAGCACATATCTAAAATAGTAATAGCAGCCTGTAGATGTTAGCTTCTTTCCACTGTGCGTAAAAACACTAAAGCATATTTGATGTTCAAACTAATAAAGTAGTTTGCTATAAGAGCTTTTGGAGTGGTTTCAAGTACTTGCTGATTTTAGATATGTGCGGGATGCTGTGGTCCCCAAACCCAGCAGATGCTGGGAATCCACTGTCCTGCATTTTGTGCTGAAAACTTTGCGTATAGAAAACGTGTGTTGTTCGCAACATCTGCTGCGAACTGCATGTAAATATTTTTATTAGAAATAAATATTCACTGAGAAAGCTACCTTCACGTTTCACACGTTCGCATTTGCGGTAGCAAGCAGATGTTTCTCTTCAGAACAAAAAGCCCGGGTCTAAGGCGGTGTTTGCAAACATGATATCAGATCCCAACCAGGCTCATCTCCTGTAAAGTAGGCACTGGAACAAAAACAAGCGGACCGCTGAGGGCAGAGGTCGGGTTCGACGTTCCCCACGGCTCCCATGCTAACCCAGGTTGTCTTTATTCAGCCTGGATCAGAAGTTATCTGCTTCATCTGCTGGTCCTGATCTGAGGAATGCACCAACTCAAACCACTTCATATCCTCCGAACGCACAGGCCATTGTGGACATTATGTAGATGGGCACTTTGAAGTGAGGTATTGATTTTGCTTTTGGCTGAACATCTTCCAGAGAGTATGAGGGAGTTATGGGGTTTTGCGGTTTGCATGAAGCCTCCGGTGGCAGCTGGCTCAACAGACTGAGCCTGTGGCCAGCTCCGCTGCATGACTTTGGTTTAGAAGAGAAACACTCCCCTGCAGATTTTTTTTGGAATTAGATTAGGAATGCAGTCAGAGGGTTCAAAGGTTCAATTGCTACCTTTTAGCATCAAAGTTATCCCTGGTGTTCACATTTGAGTCTTTTCTATCTGCACATGCTGGCCCAGTATGGATCTGATTTGATGGCTGCGTTTGTTTAAGTTGTATGAGGAAAAAGTCTCAGGTGAGAGCAGAGAAGCAGCACTGAGCTACTAAAGCTTCAGAATAACAAAAAAGAAAACCAGGATGGGAACTTTGTGTCTGATGTTGACCTGATCAGATAAAGCAGGCTTTATCTCATACAATGTGCTACCAAGTTAATTCTCTACATAATCGGAGGGATTTAGGTTGAAAGGAAGACTTAGCATTTTATTCTGGTTCCTGAGCTGTAGCAGCTATAACTAAATTCAAATATTATAAAATAAAATGAGCATCTAGTATTGTGTAGATGTTCAAGATTAGCTTTATTCAAACTAGGGTTATATACAGGACAGCTGCACCAGCCTGTGTCTTACACATGCCTCTCAATAAACAATAATATATTTCAAAACATACTTTATTTTAATAATTTAATTAATAAATATATTACTATATAAAGACTGATCACATATGAAAAGGTTCGACTTGACAGTTACTCTTCATCCAAGAGAAGGGAGAGCCGCAAAAAGTCCTGCAGTTCAGAGTGCTTCATCCAAGCATTTTAAAAGGAAAGTTTAGTGGAAGGACAATGTGTGGTTTATAACTGCAGCTTGTAGGGCAATGTGGATTAAACCTCAAGCCTGCAAACTTCTGATAGTAGCAACATTTGTACCTCTGATTGATAATGGTGATGTTCTGTACGTCTCCCCTCAAGTGAAGGTTTCTTCTCTGAGGTTTGTGGCACAGCAAACATTGTAAACTGTATGCCAAGGTTGAGCTGCTCTCTCTGGGTATATGAAAGTACACTCATTGGATTTTATTGGTAGGTCCTACTTGCTTTGGCCCCATCTTATCTTTGCGTACTTCTTAAAGTATCCTCCAGCCAGTGGAAAGCCAGTGGTTCTTTTCACCTCCAGGTTCCTCACATTTGGTCAGAGTTGCCTTTAGTTACTCTTTCGGCTTCGGATATTCTGCCATTGATCGTTTAACGTTCACAGCCGTAGAACCCTTTGAAAATTACTGAGTATAGAAAACTCCTCTTTCTGAAGTGTGTGCTGTTGACCACTTGGTCAGGTCTCTATTGTAAAAGACTCCTGGATCTCAATGCTTTCATTTCCTGGTTAAGTAAAGGTTAACAGAGTAAAAAAGAAGAAGCATCTCTACCGGTGAAGGTCATTTGCTCCAATGTTCCACGTGTTCAGAGAAGACATTCTGCATCCCTAACCCAGCAACAAGTCAATATGTGTCTATCATCAACAGCCAGTCTTCCTCTTCTCCTCTGACGTCTCACATCAACCAAAAGTTCTTGTCAACACAAATGAATATTGCCTCTTTTTCATACAATTCTCGAGATAGTCGTGGGTGAAAATACCAACAGGTCAGCGACCGTGCAACAGTCAAATCACTTCCCTTCCCCTTGCTGATGCTCGGTTTGAGTTACGTCTGATCCTCACCATATCTACATGCCTTCTGTTCCTACAGATGCACCTAATAAACTGGCCAGTAATTGTATGTGATGTAACATCCGGAAAGTTTTTTTTTTGTTCTTTTAAGGAACAATCCTACCTAATATAAATCTTATTGCCTTTTTTCTGGAGGCTTTGTACCCTGACAGCTCTACCTGTGCAACACCGTCGTTGGAAGTTCAGTCATGCAGCCTCATCAGTCATGTGGTCTCCTCTGCCAACTTAATTACCCATTAACCAGGGAGAAGTGAACTGTGGACGAACAGAATCAATTCCACCGTGTGGACAGCATGAATACCAATCCCCTCCATGACTTATCCATCCAGAAAGACCCCTTTGGCCAAGGCAGAGCCACTGGATCACAATGACTGATCACTATACCTAGTGCTGAACTGTGCCACTGCTAAAAATTATAAGCAGAGTGAAATGTGGGGCCGTAATTGCATGCTTGTAATCCAAGTGCACTGGTGAACCGGCAGCAGAAGCGAGTTAATCCTCAGGCAGATGCTTCTCAGACATGTTAATAGGCGTCATGTGGCTGTCCAGTGATGGGTACAGCGCAGGATTATGGGAGACAGGAGACCAGAAGGTACGCTCCACACGGCCACCAGGAAGAAAATGGCAGGCACACCCTTCATTGAATTTCCATTCACACACTTGTACAGCGTCTGGTGTGGGTATAGAGTTGAGTGGTATGAAGACAAAATGGGAGCCAAGCTGAAAATCAATGAGGTTAAATTCAATATTTTTAGTTGCCATACATTGCTCTGAAACATTTCAACAAAACAAAGTGTTTTCTGCGCACTGTGCACAGAGCAGCTCTTGACCACAGTCTGCAGGCCAGATTCCATCGAGTTCAGCTCCAGTCATTGGCTGGCTCTGGACAAACTTCTTTTTCAGCTTTCCCCTTCAGAGTTCGCCACACCGAATCATCTGTCTCCATTTAGTCCCATCCTCTGCATCCTCAACCCTCACACAAACTAACTTCATGTCCTCTTTCACCTCATCCGTATTTTTTTACTTTTGGTCTTCCTCTTGGCCTCTCGCCCCGCGGCTCCAACCTCAGAATCCTTCCACCATAATAATCATTTTCTCACCTCTGACCATGTCCAGACCATCTCAGTCTGGCCTCCCATCCACCGTGACCTCTCCTTCTGATGCCCTTGTTCCTGACCAGTGGTCATCTTTGTCAAAGACTTCTGCGACCTCCGCCTTTGGTCTTTTCCTCATTGGTTCCATCTCTGAACCATAGAACATCCCTGATCTCACTACTGTCTTGTAGAAATCCTTTTATCATACATCATATGTGACACTTTACTCCACCAATTCCAACCTGCCTCCACGTGCTTCTGCCTCTTTTCCAGACTTCCTTTCGCTCTGAACCTCTTTAACGTCATGGGGTCCAGCCAAAGTGTACCACCAGAAAATAATCACACAGTTTCTAAAGATTAGAGGGGGTTTAAAGTTTGAGTTTGGTGATGACAGACACAGATTCACTGGTTTAACACAAAAGTGCAGAGCGATGCATTAGCATCAGGTGCTAATGACGAGTTGACATTTTTTTTTAACGCTGCTTTATGCTCTGAAAGTGAAACATTGTCTGCAACATTTTATTCTGAATGAATGAAGCAAGGAAATGTTTCGATTAGAACATGATCCACATCTGATTGATTAATGCCAAATAATCTGCAGACTTTATGCAGCCTGCCATAATAATTTAGCTTCTCCCCCATTTTAAGGACTCATCCAGTCTCTGTTGAATCCATACCCCTTTTTCCTTCCACTGAACTTTCCCTTAAAATACTTGGACACAGCTCTACGCAGCCAGTTCCTGAAGAAATGACTTATGCAGCTTCATCACGCGACATGTAATGTCATGTGAAGCGCTTCGAACCGCCTTGCTGCTGAAACAAGCTATATAAATAAACCTGACTCGAATATGTGCAGTATCAGTTTCACTTTTTGATTCAAATTAGTGGAATGAATTAACATTTGAATGATATTTTCAGTCAGTGAGACGCACCTGTACATATGCTAATCTTTCTTTATGACTCGCAACAATGGCAGAGTCCCGTCCTTTCAACAAACACGCTCGCTCCTTCATTCAAGCTGCGGCAACAAAAGAAAGCCCGCATGAGCGGTGTGTCAGCGTTCAAGCTGTGGGAAAACTTCTTCTGTGTCTTCAGAGGCAGAAAAACACATCTAGGCCTACAGTAGCACACCAGGATTATTTGTGATGGCAGACCTTTGCTTCAACGCACGTACTTGATACAAAGGTCAGTGTATGCCCAATTAGAGTTGACATTTCCAATTATGATTGCTGATGGCACATAAGAAGAGTACCATAGGGCAAAGGGAGGACTTAATTCACAGTTTGGCGACAGTACTGAGAAATAGGTCATCCATCAGGAGAATAAACCCATCCAGAAGAACGAGGTAACTCGGGAACGGTTAGTCTCTTAATCACGCATGTCCACTGCGGGTGCCCAACAGGCCGGATGAATCCAGCAGAAACAGGTCGGAATAATCAGGATTTTTTTTTTCTTTTTTTACCTAAAAGGAGAATACAAAAGGAGCAACAGAAAAACAGCGAGATGCGATTGCCGCTTTAAACATGACTGTGAAAAATTCGGCATAGGCCCTGGCATCCTTGTGTGGATTTTCTCAGCACCTGCTAACGGAAGATAAATTTCACAACCAATGAGCAGCCACTTAGGTTCACAATGCTATAAAGGATGAAAGCAATGACTTATTTGTACTTAGCTACAGGGACAGAAATTCCCACCATCGGCAAGCACAGTTCACCCCTGAGGAGAGCAATTTGAAAATCATTGATACTAAAAGGCATGTTTTCTATGCGGCAGTAATTTTCCTTACAGTCTCAGATTTAGGAAGTCTGCACACCAACACTTACTCCACGAGAAATGTTCACAGAGTCCTTTTCTTCTGCATTTTTGACACGCTTCGTCAGTTTGGGACCACTGCCCAAAAAAAAAAAAAAAAAGACCTCGTCTTCGTACCGGCTTCAAGGTTTCTCAGCTGGAGCGTATTCACATCCTGGTTGTGTGTGCTGGGCTTCACACTCCGAAGCATGAGAAATCACATAAGAGAGCTCATGTTTCGCCCAGGCTTTTTCCTCCTCATGCACTACGGATAGCTGATCAGGCACTTGCTCAGACCCCCACTGAGGGAATTTCTGACCAACACGTATGAACCCTCCGCTGCCTCGTGTCAGGAAAAAATGAGTGTTTCCCGCACGCTGACTACCACAACTTTGGCTTTCTTGAACCTGAGATTTCAGCGCTCTATTCCAGGATCCCTCCAGCACAGCAGTGGAGGCCCAAAGTGATTACTGCTACAATCTTCCAGGGAAAACAAGCAATCTAGACACCCATGGCACCAGCATGTCAATGTTTTGGTCGAACTGTGCAGAAAAAGGTTGAGCAACATTTTTTTCAGGACCAGGCAGAACGTGGCACAAAGTTGCAGAAATGTTTTTATTATCATTATTATCAGCTCAAATCCATATGAATTTAATTATTTTTGCTTCATCTTTTGCCTTTCTGACATATTTTTACCAGGCATTGTTGGAACCAGAGAAACTTTTTTCCTCTTTTATAGGACTACTTTTTCATGAAGGACAATAATTGCCCCCCTAAACCTGATAATCGGTAAAAGGAGGGCTTTTCAGAAATAACTGGCGTTTGACTGAGTTCCTCCAAAACTATTCTGTTTCTGGTTTTAAGGCTTCCTGCATTTAACGTCCTCTGTGTGCCTTGAATAACCCAAATATAAGGTTCTTAATGTCAAACTGACGGTCGGATATTCTCCTTCAGGATTTTCAGTTGGAGAGCAGAAGTCATGTTTCCATCCATTATGGCACGCGAAATGTGGTGCTGGTTTTCGCAATATTAAAACTAAAAGATACCCATGACATTCTCAGTTCTTCAGTTTATTTGGATCTGGACATATGTTGAAAATAAAGGTGTTGCTTTTTGAGCTTGTTCAGCTTCAGTTTAACTTTTACTCTGAACAACTAGAACGAGCCGCGGTCACCCAGCACTTTCTCCGGCATCCCACTGAATCATCTGTATGATGGACCAGCTTCGGTTATGAAACCTCGACTTCTTTACACCTCAGCAGCAG
>NW_015113630.1:17797-30873 GCF_001443285.1 Poecilia latipinna | reverse complement strand
CTCTCTCCTCCCCTCCCCTCCTCTTTCCTCCCCTCGCCTTCCTTCATATTCTAATTGCCAAACAGGTCCGGTGCGTGGGGACTGAGAACACCAGAAAATCCAAACTGAATTTTACACCCAGTTAAACAGCGGCATGAGTTTGACTCCTGGGTCGACGGCTGAAAGGAAACGTTATCATCATGACTAATTTCTGAGTCTCAGTGGTTGCTGGTAAATGTACCATACAGTAGGTCAAAGGTGAGATGACAACCGAGGCCATTGTCTCGCAACAGAAATGACCAAGTTTTCCACTGCTCCGCTTTCCCAGAGAATGTTGGCGCCCTTCAGCTCTGCGGGCTTCCACCCTGACCCACCGATGACCCCCCCCTCCTCCGCCTCCAGACTCGCAGGGAGCTTTTACATGCCTGCCACTTAATTCTATGCCAACGAGACAGGAGTGAATGAAAGGAGTTTGGGAGCATGGGAAGCTTGACAATCCTGTGTCAGGAAAATTTGTCAGGACAAAGAGGTTAAGTGTGACAAGTGTTATCAGCCATGGGAATTCTGTTCTTTTCTCGGGTGTCTTGATTTGTTATTGTTTCATAACGCCTTCAGGAGTGGGGGAGGCCTCCGGGAGTCTGCGCCAACAGAAGACTCTCCTCTCAGAAGTCGACATGGAGATTATGGTTACATTGCTCCGATTTGGTCTTAAAATCTTTTTCTTTACTCAACACTTTAAGATAACACACGGCGTAAAGCACCGTGTTTCAACATGAATAATTTAAGAAGTAGGCTCCCCTGTGTGAGGAGGCTAAAAATACCCCAGTTTTCCCCTAAGGAGATCCAGATGAAAACCAAAGATTCGCTTCTGCAGGACCGAGCGTCTGCTAAAGCACTTTGTTCGCTCTTTTTCATCGTTTCATCGTCTTTAAGCATCTCGAGCAATGCAGCGAAACCCCAGTTTGATTATCATATATTTCAAATGACATTCCGAGACCGTTAACTCTGTCTAGACAAGAGGCAGGAAGTAACCAGCGAGTTTCCATGTGCTTTGAAAGAAGAAAGCACCGATTCTCTTCTCAAGCTTTTTTTTTCCATCCATTATTAGTGAGATCACTTTTTCTTCTCCTGTCAAACTCCATAAAGGTCTTGGATACATACCAGTTAGTTTTTTGTTTTTGTTTTTTTCTGGTTATTTGCCAAATGCAGGAAATGCGACTTTGTAAAGAAGACTCAAAGTCATTATTTTCAACATCAGCAGTGTTTAAGTCAGACGAAGCAAAAATGTGAGAGAACGCTAGGTTTGCATAGAATGAATGACAAAGCTGAAAAACATCACAGTGAAGTTTAATCTTTTCAACATTTTGTATTTGGAAAGGAATGATATTGGTCTTTTAGAGACCTCCGAGTTAGGAGGTTTGCATTCCACAAAGGGATCACATAAAAAGTGATGCTTGCAGCTCCTGATGCTAAGTGCTAACTGCTCAAAAAACAATTTAAACAGAAAAATGCATAACAGCTAAAACACCGAGTGCCTTTGAATCCAGGCTAACAACACGCCCGTTTAGATCCGTCTTTGATTAACAACTGGAACCTCGATCAACATATTAGATGATTGTTCATCTAATATGCAGAAGAACCATTTATTTCCCTTGGTTCTGATTGGCTGAACCCCTAATAGCAGTTGATTGCAGATATTGACCTCTGTGGTAGCACAGTTTCCACTGTGTATCAGTGCATATCAAATGTCTAGAGGAGGTCTAAAAGTTTTAACCCAACCTGTCTGAGTGAAAAAAGATACGCCTTTCACAGTGTTGTACAGTAGCACTGAAGATGCTCATTGTGTGTGTTTTTTTTATTGACCTTAGTGTGAAATTCTGAAAAAAGAAAAAAGAAAAACAAAGAAAGAGACTGTGGAAAGTCATGGAAAAGAAACATGAATGCCCTGACCTGCATCCCACCCAGGAGTGTAGGTTCAGCTGAGCAGGCATAGATCTAATTTCTATCAGGTCATCTGTTAAACTCTTCACACTGAAATCTCCCAGGCGTTACTTTCCATGCGTCTGTCGTGCATAATATAAAAACCACAACTTTTTCCTCCTGGAGGTTGGGGTGTGAAGTTATGTTGGGGTTTCCACCTCCCCCCCCCTAAATTCCCTTCAAGTGTACACAGCTGGAGGGATATGAGGAAGGTTGAAGGAATTTAAAATATATTAGCAATGAATGCTTCTCAGGATCTATTTTCATCCTGAGTATAGCAGGAGAACGGAGGGCTCAGAGAGCAGACAGTGACTATAGTGTGGAAGTGCATACATCAAAGCCAGCGCTCCATAATCTTTTCATCAAGACGAGTTGGTCACAGCTGGTTTCTATCAGAAGGAGCCGTCAAAGCCACAATACAGGAGCAGCGAGAGTGTAATTTTTATTCAAATGACTTGAACTCCTTGGTGGAATTTGCATTCCAGGTGCTACTGCTCTTTTTATGACAAAGAGCCTAATGCTGCTACGACAGCCAGGAATGGCTGATACGCCTTCATTTGTTCTGCTGAGTTTAGTCAAACAGCATGCTTAGCTTCATGCACTCACATGAGAGTGTTATGTGTCGACGACGGCAGGTTTGATGGCGCACGCTGCAATTTTGCAGTAGTTCAGAGATGCACTCGATACAGATAGTTGGGATCTAATGGGTCTACTTTAAAGCTCGCTCGGTAAAGAGGGAGGGAAAGCCTCTTCAAAAATAGTTCAATACTTAACAGATGTTGGTCTGCGGTTTGGTATTTCAGGAGCAACTGATCTCCATCTGTGTGCCAACACCATATGCATAGGAGGGGATAAAATCTATACAGATGGCAGGCTGGGACTTTGTTGTTGCCTCTTGGGCAGTTATGCTAAAAACAAAGTGACTCATGCTTGAATTATTTATTTATTTTTTATTTATTTATTGTATAAATAGGCCCATTTTGGAAGGATTTGTTAAAATCTTCACACAGCTACTTACATCTTTTTAAGACATTTACTGAAATAATTTAAATGAACCACAGTCTCGTATATGAAGCTCTCTGGGTGCCGGTTTTGATCAGAGCACCTGATTTTATTTTATTTTTTTTCATTGTGATTCCTTTGATTTTATTTATGAGTCCAAGGTCTAAGCTGCCAGAACCTAGAGAGCAATGTGAGTATGCCTTAAACCTTTCCGACACTTAGGAATAAATATTTAATGCATATTTAAAGCAAAGAGAAGACTAAACCCTGCATGTCTGAAGCATTAATTTCATCAGTTATGCCCAAAAACTAAATACTGCGATTTGGAAACAAGCAGAGATAGTTAAATATTAACAGACATCAATTCAAAATGTAAGTGGCTGGAAAATGAGTTCCTCTTTAAAATAAGCACCTGAGGCAGGATGTTGTCCATGGAGTCTGACAGAACTTCCTGTACGGAGGAGCTAAAAATCTTTCATCGTACCATTCCTATTATTTAAAGAGGAGACATACCAGGAAATTAGCAGTGATCAGATTTATTTGATTTTCTGCTTTATCCGTAAAATTTGTTTTTTATTGTCGGAAAAAGACTAAATGGCAGCAATTTTCTAACTGTTTTTTGATTCATGTTTAGAGATGTTAGCAGTCCGTTAAGCAGAATCGGAATCATTTTATTATTGCACAGAAGCACAACAAAATTTGGTTTCAGTATAGCACATCCAAAGAAGACCATGGGCAGACGGCCAAGAGCGAGCGACACTTTCAACAGATAACAGGAAGGCTGAACAGAATGAAGTAAAGCAAGTATGCCAAGTTAATGTCAACAAAGCTAACTTTTCTACACTGCTGCAGGACTCTTAAGTTAAAAGAATGACATGTTTTGAATGGAACAGTGTTTTGCACTGTTCAAACATCTCCAAAATGTCCTTTTTTTTTCTAGAAAATTTCATAGTTTATAAAGTTGAAAATTTACTAGAAAAAAAGCTAATTTTGTGATTAATCTTAGAAATTTTCTGGAGAAAAGCTTGAAAAGTTCTGAGTTTCAGAAGTAGATATTTTTTTTATTTTGAAACTCTTTTGAAATGTTTTAAATTTCCAAGTTTCATCCTCATCAGCATCCAGCCACTCAGATCAGCAGAGGCCAGGTATGGAGCCATTCTTCTGATGCAGGTGTGTTGGAGTGGCTGCAGAATGTAAGAACTTATGCTGAGGGTTTACATAAAATACCAAATGAATGAGAAACTATGGACAAGGATGTTTTTGAAACTGATGTCTTTAAGCTAGAAGGAACTGTTCCTGTTTTGTTCTGATTGTAAAAAAACAACTTCGATATGGGGAGCTTTTAAATGCTAGGAATCTGCAGAAGGAAGTTCTACCAAATGGGGTTATGTGGCTTATGTTAAAATTAATTATAACAAGTGCAGCATGTTCAGCATCTAACGCTAAGAATCTTTCCTCCGATCCAAGAGGTCTTTTGATTTAACTCGTCTTAGACCCGTCCTTGACCCGTTTCAAATGAATGTGTGTCTCTTTGCAGCTGTAAGTGAGCAGGGTCCTAAATCTTTTGTTGGGGGGACGAATGCAGACTTGAGCGGGGATGGAGAGGTGGGAGCGTGAGTGATAGTTCACACTGTGTCTCTCCGGTTCATATGCTCCTTTAGGGGCCCAAGTGGGAAATAAATTAGAAAAATGTCACCCATAAAACATCCACTTTTAAAGAGCGTGGCTGATGCAGCTGGCCTTTTTTTAAACAGCCTCACACAGACAATAAATGGAGGCTGGTACCAAGGGCGGAACACCAGATAAACAGGGTGCAACTACGCCTCAAGGCTATGCTCCCTTTTTGGTGACAGATAGGAGCAATGTTGTAGACGGAAACTAAATCACAGCAAAGCAAATTTGCACCACGTCTGTTGTTACCGATATCCACGCTTTACTGTCCGTTCCCCCGAATGGCAAGAAGCATTTTAGGAACATCGTATAACCTGTAAGGCAATAGCTCAAATGGGCCTCTAATCCAGTTACGGCTGCAGCAGAGATGGGTTTTCTTTGCTCTCTCGAGTTTCCAGCAGCAAGAGCAGGTGGTAGCATATGGGGTCTCCTCTTCCAAGGAATACGAGCACAAAGCAGAGCACAGCTGTCTGGACAAAAGCCATGTAACGTCAATGGGGGTCAACCAGACTCCACGACAGCAGGCTGTATGCGGCCCGCCATTGACGATATGTGCCACTAAAAGCTCAGAGTTGGCCTGACAGACAGGTACAGTGCTGCTGTCCTGAAGTGACTAAAGCACAGCTAATGAGACAGAAAAGGTTTTTTCTTTGGACCTGTGTGAAAGCGTGAACCTGCATTGTGACGCTGCTGCACAATGCAGGTTCCCGGGCTTTTCTTCTGGACAGTGGGGGTTGCAGCTAGCCGTTTCTCCCAGGGGGTTCTTTTACTTTGTCTCCCACCTTTGTCACTTGGACAGAAAACAAATCTTTGAAAGACTGACAGAGCTATTCTGTAACTACATGTTTGTCTTAAAGCCATTTTAACTTCAGTCCTCACTGTACATCAGTGAAGTTTGTCGTTTTCTTGTTCTTTATCAGACAAAAGTGTCTATGTAAACAATAGATTTGAACATTTTATTACTTGTCAACATACTTTTTTATTTTTTTTAATTAAAGCTTTTTTAACTTCAGGCTGAAACATAAAATTGATCTCACTTCATCTAAAGTTTTTAATTCATTAATCTTTTCATGAACACTCTGGCCTCTCCAGATTAACTAATATTCTCCTTATTGTTGATTTTCCCAAGAGCTTAGAAGTGTCAGTAGCACTGATTGTGATCTGCTTTCATTTCTAGTGCAAGATTTTTTTTTTTTTTTTTTTTTTTATGTCTCATCCAGAGTCAATCTTCAAACTTTATCTGTTTCTTCTGACCTGGATGTGATTTTATTTATTTTTTTCCAGGTCCACAAAAACCATTTTTAGGAAAATAATTTCACTCCTGCTTTGTTTGTATAAAACAAGAAAAAAAAAAAAAACAAAGCATTGCAAAAACTTTCTCTAGAAGCTCAGATTTACATTTAAAACATCTTCATCTAGTGCAAGTGAATAAAACAAGAAATTTCCAGGGTGAAAAATTATGGAAATCAAATTTCCCTAGCAGTGTATTAATCATGCATTTTGAACGGTATTTCATAACACAGAGCACACAGTGCGCTAGTTGTTGCCAAAAGGCAAAATAAATAAATAAATAAATAAAATCATGAAAAATTTGAATTTACCCTGAAATTCTGAACCTACAAACTTCATCCAATTTGCCTAAACATAGATGTTCAAATATTGAAGTGATCCAGAAGGTTATAATTCAGATTTTCACCAGTCTTTGCTCATGCTTCCTGATTGCTGCAGGCTTGTGAGTTCATAGGCCTTCACTGATTAAACTCAATTGTCCTACATGCTTTTTCACATGTAGCCTGGGCCACTAGCTTGATCCTATTAATTATGAACCGAGTGCTTTCCCTTCGCCTCATCACAATGCGGAGGAAAGTAAACAGTCCAGAGAGCATGCAAGATTAATGGCTGCAAAAGATATGCAGAGAAAGTATTTAATTACACAATAATTTGGTAAATATTTCACAAATGGAGCCTTTTGGCTGGATAACAGCATGGATAACATCTGCATAATTTATATCAGTGCTAAAATAATAATAAAAAAAAGAAAGGCATTCACCTGTATCCAAAGTACTAAAATAATAGCAGGGAAGTTCGTAGCATTCGCTTATTAAGCTTAATTACTTTCCCACAGCTGAGAGAAAATCATTACTGGAATCATAACAATCTAAATTTGGCTTGGCGAAAATGAGTATTGTCAGCTCATTTTGTTTTAGCCGTCCTCTGGGCGCTGAAGTCATTTTCAGTGTTTATCGTGTGCTTGATCAGCCCCCACTCCGCCCCCGAGCCACGGGGAAAAACTGCACACTCAGACAGCTAGGTTTCCTTTAGCTTTGTTCTCTGGGCCAAGCGGGTAAAAAAATTCCTCGTGTTGGTAAGACACAGGGAGGGGATCCTGCTCCCCGTTAGGTCTGACTGCTAAAACAATGTGGTGGAGAACCACAGAGCAAAAACTACCGAACGTCTACACCGAATGTAAATGTTTGGAGAATGTCTCAGACCTGTGCTGCGTAGAAATGATTAAACGTTAAAGACTGGCAGTGGGATGAATGCAGACATTTTTTTTTTGTTTGTTTTATTTCTTTGTAATGGCTGATTGATTTCTGTCTGCAACTTCGCAAGTCCAGCTTGTTGATTTGTGAAAAACAATTTTTCATTCTTACTTTCCCTAAATGACTCAGTTAAAAGAACATGAGAGCTTAGAGAAGCTACCAACAGCCCAGCGTCTAGGTATCAGTGGAGCAAAGTGTGGACGCTAATCAGCTCAGAAAGGTTTTAGGCAGGATCCTGTGCCGCATGTTTTTGCTGTTTAATCAAGCATATTAATCTGGTTAAGTAGGCATATGTTATAAATAAGCAAACAGTGTTGATTTTCTTTGACGTGGGTGTTTTACCTCCTGATAGCCTGGTAGGCTCGGTTCAAATGGGGACCAGAAACTGCAGCTTTGACTCGCAGATTTGTTTTGGGTGCATTCAGAGAGCCTTGTGTTGCAGTCCACTTCCTGCTTTCAGAGCGCTCCAGAGTTCACTTCAACCAAACCAAGCCCCGGTATGAGGCGGACCAGAATTGGGTTGTTTGGTTCTGCAGGGTTTGTGCGTTCACACCTGCCCAAACGAACCGGACGTTCAACACAAACGTAACTGGAGCTGAATTAAAGAGCACTGAACGGGGTCGACGTGAATACAGCCTCAACCAGCCCACACAGACACCGAGGGGTAGGAATACTTTAACAAGGCCCTGTAAGTCTTCATGTATGACTGCATACTCAGAAACACTCAGGAGCTGCTGCTGCATGAATGTACACCGAGCCTGTAAATTATTTATCCGTGAAAGCACATCTTAAATGCAGTTTTTACTCTGGGACAGATTTTTGTACCCAGAAGCTCCTTTTTTTTTCAAGCAGGAATAACTTTCTTCCGGTTTTCTACACTAACTCCCCCACTGGAGCTCAGGTGTTGTCTGTGTTTGACACAAAGTGCCCAGGGGAAGGAAGTGAACTGTCACGTCTGGCATCCGGCATCTTCTCCTTTAACTGTCAACATCAGTTATTGTGAAGACATCCTAAAAGTAAGGACTCGGGACGTAAACAGAATGCCGCATCTCGCCTGTGTGTGCAGGGATCCAGATTTTGAAAGTGTTTTGCTTTTTTTGCGGCTGAATTTGCAAGTCCTGAGGTTTCCTCCAGAAAGAGATAAACAAAGCCTTGAGAAGCATAATGAATACAGGCGCCTCCATGAAGGGCGCAGGGAGTTCAATGATTTATTTTTTTTTTCTTTTTTTTTTTAAAGGAGCAACAAAAGTGAGAAGAATATTGTAGCAGTTTCAGAATCAGTGGGTTTTAATTTAAAATTTAGACCTCGTTTCAGAGAATGTTTTCTACAAAGCAGCCCAGAAGACTTTGACTAAACTCTGATCTAATGCCTGGAAAACGCACACCACTTAAGATTCGTCTTGTACCTCCACAGATCAGATCATATCAGACGGCGTCTCTTTCGGAAATAAAGACATTAAAGCTTTCAGGGTCTCTGGGAAATAAAGCATCGAAAACACTGAAAACATCATATTACATTTTAGGAGAAAATGAGAACAGAAATTATGTCTTTTGCAGCCGAAAGAAGAAAAACCTTAAAGCATAAGCCAAATAAACTACAATCAGATGTTCAATTGTTTTCAAAGCAGAGAATGAATTTTGACACCAAAACTTCCTTTTGGAGTCACGTCTAAAATTCTGACTACTAAT
Organism: Poecilia latipinna; assembly: GCF_001443285.1. Classification (NCBI taxonomy): domain Eukaryota; kingdom Metazoa; phylum Chordata; class Actinopteri; order Cyprinodontiformes; family Poeciliidae; genus Poecilia; species Poecilia latipinna. The sequence continues at coordinate 22,009 of NW_015113630.1, read as the reverse complement.
TTTGGTAAGCACGAAACATGATGTTTTTATTACACAAAAATATTTGCTGTTATAATTATAACAATATGCTAAACAGATGTGCAACTAGTTCTACAGCACAGAAAAGAATGAATGAAGTGATGACTCCAAACATGCTCTCTAAGGAAAACAAGAAGGTATTCAGATTTGTGAAAAAAATGTGGAAAAGATGAAATTTCTTATCAAATAGTCAAAACATGAAACTGTGTTCACTTCAGTTTTAATCAATTAGGATCTCGGATATAAAGCAAATAAACGCCAAAAACTGAAGGATGGGGATTAAAAACATTTGTTGAAATGTCAAACAACAGCAGGTGTAGTTTGTTAGCATAAAGTTTCTGAAATGATAAAATCTCTGTTTTATTACATTCAAATATCAAACATTCTCCATTCTACCCCCCTTTAATGACAATTAGCTACAGCAACTACTCTTAGTGTTTGAACCAAGCAAATATCAGATTGTAAAAAAATCACTATTTCAGATTCTCACATTTGGAAGTTGACTTAAAGTTTCTTGTTTTAGGACTAAGTAAATGGTTGGGGGAAAATATTTGCATATTTGTAAAGGATGGAAGTATTTTATTTTTTTTTTAAATAAAAAGTGAGACTTTCAGCTGCTTCCTTTCACTGCTACGACATTTTACACAACCTGTGATGGTTTGATTATATAAAATGTTCTGGTTACAGATGCAATGAAAGGCCACTAGATAAAAGGCAAGTAGATACATATGTTTAAAATATGGCCGTTTTAAAATTGTAGTGTGATAATTAAAAACACTAATTGGTAGGAGAAGTCCTCTGGTAGGAGAAGTGGGTTTGGAAAATGGATGGATGAATGAACCATTAGTCAGTTATGAGCCGGGAATTTCAGCCTCTCACCGCAGACAAACTTAATTTCAGTACGAGAGCAACTGTTCATCACTTCCTTGTTCTGTTTACAACACTGTATGACTGATTGCATGCCATCTGTTGCTGCACCAAGTTGGGCGGAACATTTTTATATTTATAAATACATTCGTTGCATTGTGAGAATTCCCCCCAGTGGCATTCTGATGACAGCTAATTAATCGGCCTGCATACACTAGAAGAAATGTGTCTCAATCCAAACTGTCCTCTCCAGACTGCTGAATGCTTGAACTGGAATGCCCAAAGCTAACCGACAGCCAAGCTGCAAATTGGAAAATAAAGTTCGCTTCACTTAATTATTCAAAAGATCCCAGGCTTTGCTCTGAGACACTTGAAGAATGTCCACCATGCAGTCTTGGTTCACGATCAGTTCAGCAGAGCTGTCTTGTGACAAACTGAGAAGTTATTGGAAGTGTTGCATCACCAGAGAGCATAAAACAGCTGCACTGATGGGTCCAGCGCTTTAATTTAATTGGCCTAAGTGGATGATCTGCAGCACAGAAGATCAGCTCCGTCCTTTTCCCGGACAGCCGCCTCGTCCCGGCCCTCTCTCGTTTCACAGGTCATGCCCATTTATGGGCCTGAAACTGTGGGATGGTGTGGAGGTGGAGCAGGAGACAAGACAGTTATACTGCTTTCCTAACAGCCCAGCCAATAAGGACATGCATAAACATTACAGCAGAGGATAGGTTTACAGGGGCAGGTGGTGAAAGGTTGGTTAAGTGGAACAGAGTGCTAGTAAAACACAAAAAGTCTGGCCTTTAATCAAGTTTTGGTGGAGCTTTCAGTAGTGATCTGATTAGATGCAGACGTCGGGCTCCCTGTGATGAATGTGGGTGGAACCGAGCAATCAGACTTTCCAGCTCGCACCCCACCCACCGCCTCTCCCACTCCATCACTTTCCGACGCACGAGATAGCAGCCGAGCAGATTCCTGACCACATTGCTTTCCAAGCGGGTTGTCTGGGAGCACCATATGGCGCGGGCTATCAGCGCGGCTCCTTCCAGCCCCGCAGCACACAGTCATGAGTAAACAGAGCAAGAGGATTGGCTCATTTTGCTTCCCACTATCAAGGTGTGTGAGTGTTCATTCCAAGAATGCATGGGAGCGAACAGTCATGAGTTTGCTGTGATGAGGTTTTTATAATGGGAAATAAAACGCGCACTCAACTGTGAATTCAGACTGATAGAGGAAGATCGCTGCAAGAAAGCTGAGTAAGAGGCACGGACTTTGGCTTCTGGATGTGGTTTTGTTTAGCAAGAACAAAGGTCGAAGTAGATCAAGGTTGCTGACTGCTAAATGACGGCATCAACCTGTCACTTTAATGGTATGATTGACTTAAATGTTATTTCTTACAGATCTTTTGAAGCCTCTCATACGGAGGTGATGGAAGTCAAACCACCACAAGCCAAGGGCAAAATAGAGGGTAACTGTTTTTCAGAGACATAAAATCTACAAATATTGAAAGTACAAAGTCTAACTCAATCATAATCAGTCTCTCAATGTCAATTTTTCAAAGCAGATTAGCATTTTTCCATAAAAAAACAAACAGCCATTACAAACAAAACTCTCTCAAAAACAGGAAGTCAAAGCCATATATGGAGACAGGCTCATCTGGATCTGCAGAGTTCGGTGGAGGTTCGGTGGTCTGACCAAAACAGACCACACAGGATTCCAGCAGACATTTGTGGGATCTTGGACCATGACTATCCACACAAGGTTGAGAACCTCTGTAAGAATGCTTATAACAGCCAATTTTAATAATTCAAACATAAATGCATCTTAATATGCAATAGTAATGAACAGTGGAAGCCATCTTGGCCCCTCCATACAAGCTAACATCTACAGTCTTTATTATCTCTACTCTTGGGGCAACAGCCAATCAGTGCTAAGGAAATGAAGTGGCTGTACAAACAGCAGTCAACAGTAGAATGGCACCTCAGTCATTTCTCTCTCAAATATCTTAGATCATTTTTTATGACTAATTTGAAGTTCCATTCCACAGAGAAAACCTGTGAAGACTGAACCGAGAACAGCTGCTCTGGACGTCGAATGGTGTGTGGCTGCTTACTGCTGCTACAGAGAGCAGCTGGACAGGTAGAGAACTTTACATTTCAATTGTGCTGGTTTGCTAGGTATCCATGGTACTGCATTGTTCCAGACTTCCTCACTGGATAATTCAAAGATAGCCACTTTATGAAGCTAAATTTGATGCTTTGGTATGATTTTTGATAGACTTTGTGGCTTTTGTCAGAAGTATCTTGCACTGAAATAAACCTGGAGGAAAAGAACCAAGCAGAGACTTTCTGCTTTCTCTTTTAAAGAAGCTGATTTGCTAAGATGGCAGCAGTGGAGTGAAGACAGAGCTATAAATCCAGCCTTGTGTATTTAGCTGCACTGAGTCAAGCAAACTGCTGGTCTATTCCTAATAGTGTGCTTCTGTTGCCACCACAGTTCCTCTAAGTCTGGGATTAGCAACTCCCCTGGCAACCCGGAGGCTTTTGATTCCCAGACTCTGCTAGACGATAGGCAGCGAGTTGGACAGAAAAGGCTTTTTCACCTGCCAGTATGTATGAAATTTACATATAGCTAAGTTAGTGCATATTTCCAATTTTTATTACAACCAGCATTCACAAAATGTTTTTGCAGCATTTTCCTGTTATGTAGTTCTAATCTGTGTACCATAAGGTTTATTTATATTTTAGTCGTGTTTTTTTTTTGTTTGTTTTTTTGAGGGACTGAATTGAAATCAGCTACTATTTTAAGACATTTTAAAATGAAACCTTTGTTCGTTTGTTTTTACCAATTATGTGAATTAGCAGGTAAACCCATCTAGGAACATGTACATTGATTTATTAATCTTTTAATACTTGCTTTGTAACAATTTAAATATTAATTCAATGACTTTAGGCATAATATTTGACAAAAAGAGAAGGACAAGAACAATTGAAATAAAGATATTACAAAAACAACTGTGTCTTTCTTTCATTTAGAAGATGAAGGGTAAATCCAGAGTCTCCTAAAATGCTCTGGTTTACATATTACAAGGCAACATAAGCCTCTCAAATATGATATGGAATGACAAAACACACATCTAAAGTTAAATCTGCTTGAATCTCAATCTAACATTGATGCCTCCCAACTTGTCTGGGGAAGTTTAGTTTCATGATTTTAACATATTACCAAACAGAGTTGTTGTTTTTTGGGTTTTTTTTTTTTTTTTTTTTTTTTTTTAAAAAAACACAAATTATTTAAAAAAAATGGTTTTTTTTTAAACCTTTCCCCCCT
>NW_015113630.1:6310-14680 GCF_001443285.1 Poecilia latipinna | reverse complement strand
TTTTTTTAAAATTTACCAAAAAAAGTTTTTTTTTTTTTGGTTTTTTTTTTTTTTTTTTTTTTTTTTTACAAACAGCTAAATATGTTAAATAAAATGCTGATTTTTCAACCATTTCACCCATTGTTTGTTCTTGTGAGGCAAAAACCAAATCAGAACAACCTCAGGCTGCCAGACTTTACTCCTGTGTTGGTGAATGTTTTATGTTTTATGTTTTAGACTGATCCAACATGTCAGTCTGCCTGCTAACAGTTGAAGCGTCTCTGTTTGAGCCGATGTCAAGAGCGAGTTTCCTCCCCATCAGGGCCTCTGACATCTGTTTTTCATTAACTCCATATTAGCTTCTGTGCAATTAGGTCTACACCTACGCTCAGAGGAAGCCGGAGTGATTTGTGCAGAGCTACTGTACCACATGCTGGCAGCCATGTTTCTTTTCCATTGTCTGTTCACTCGAGCAAACGTGTCGGACATGTACAGTCCTGATGAAAATACAGGTGACTCAATTTGTTTCAGCCACGCTTGACCAGCCACTGCTTTTACAATTACTCACCAAATCTAGCCTTTATGATGGAGAAGGGGCACAGGAAACGTTTGAAAGAAGGCGCCTGCCTGACTGACACTTTAGACCAGTTTAACACAGAACTGGCCTAAACCAAGAACTGGATTTGCATTAATCACTTGCATATCAATATGCTCCTTCAGTTACAAAACACAAATGTGGGTCTTGTTTCTAGAGCAGTGTAGCACTACTGTTCATCTCACCGTACTCATTAATATTAACCCATTGCACATATCACCTTTATGTGACATCACAAACTTGAGAATTCGTATAATACTCTACATAGATGTTACAGCGAATGGCTCTTCAATCTCAATGCTAATGTCAAGGAACTTTCACATTCACTTTATTCCATTTCTATTTTATGAATTTGTTTAGAACCAAATCTCTCTATGATGAATTTAGTTTTTATCTAGATGCTTATTGCACCACATGTCCTTGCAACACAATTTCAATCTGTAAAGATGTGTCCTTTACAAATCACAGATTTTTGACAGTAAATTTAACTTTCAGTAAATTACCACTTGTACAAGAAAGTATTCCCAGTGCTTCACTTCTTCCACACTGTTACATACGTAATCCAAATAGTATGAAATTACAATTTCCTTAGAATTCTACACACAAATATCTCGTTATGACAATGTGAAAATATCTTGAGTTTTTTGCAAATTATACCAAAATGATGTGTGGAGGACAACCAATACCCTTAGAGCATTTTCATGGTTGTGGCAGCATCATGCTGTGGTGATGCGTTGTCCTTTTGTTTACGAGGGATGTGAAAGATTCTAGTGAGAAGATGGATGGAGATAAATCCTGGATTAACCTGTTAGAGGATGCAGTAGACTTGAGACTGGGGTCTAGGTTCACCTTCCAGCAGGGCAGCCAGTTGCATTATGGGACGGCTTAGGTCAAAGCTAATTCATGTGTTGGGAATCGCCTCCATCTTGATCTAACTGGGAATCAATGGGAAGATTTATAAACCTCACATAACCCACAAACACTTTCAGATCGAGGTGCGGTGAACGAGATTCACCAGTCCGAGTGAATATAAAAGTATGGCTCAGTCATTTTTATATTATTATTATTATTATTCATATTATAAATGAAGATGGTGAATCACTTTCCTGATTATTATGAAATACTTTTTGCTGATCACTTCCCCTCCGCTCTGTAAAAACCTCTGCAGACTCAGCCATCATTTAAAGGGCTGTAACTAGGGTGACAGGAGTGAGTTTTAAGGAAATCCATGTACTTTTATAGATAATAAACTTTTATTTATAAACGCTTTACATATAAATCACAAAGTGCTACTATGCAACTGCAAGCTTAATCGTGTAAAAACGTCTGGAATTACTGGAACCTCGACAACATTTTTGTTCCTTTGACCAACAGCAGTGAACGGGTGTGGAAGATCTGCTGGAAATCCTTGGAAGTGATCCCGATGACTTCTGGGTAGTTGAGTCATTACGGAGGCATGGCTGAAGCGGAGCAGCCCACCTGCTTGGAAAAAAAAAAAAAACTAAGTAGAGAAGGGTCGCCGGAGCTGACCGGCTTTGCAACCAGCTGAGCACGTGGGCAACAGATGGAAGCGAGCGCCATGTGCCACAACCAGCTGACACCATCCTTCACAGCTGTCCAATGGGCCGAGGGCGTGCAGAAAAGTAGCAGGCGAGGCCCAGAAGAGCTCACAGGTGGTATGTGGATTGAGGAGTAAACATTGTAATTGCTCACTTTCTGGCTGGGCTCGCTCAGCGCTGAGACTCCGGCTGATTAGACGGGCCTCTGAACACTTGCACCGAGGTGGGAGGTAGAGCGCCGGACCCCATGCCTGCACACCTCAGGTTCTCTTCCTTTAAAATCCATAACTTTGATTTTCTGCCCAGCAGCCGAAGCCCAACAACCACACCCCTCGTCCCCAGCTGTGAACTATTCGCCAATAAGAAATGCAACTTCAGCTCGGCTCACAGAGAAAAGACCTGCAGTGCTCCACTCTGGGAAAGTTATTTCATTTTCAACGGATGTCTTCGTCTTTACATTGATTCTCACAAAAATATTTCGTTTGGATTTTAACTACCTGGTTGATAATTTATCAAACTCAACATTTAAGTTTCCTGACAACATAAAACTACTGGCAGCAAGAAAACATGTCGTGCTTTAAAGAAGCTGTTAACTCACAAAAGATGTTTGTTCAATTTTCTGAAATAAAAGTAACAAAAGTAAAAGTTCAACATCAGACAGATAAACCGAATGAATCCAACATGAAGTATTCAGATGATTTTATTTCTAAAAAAAATTGTTGTGCAACACTGACAGCAGATGCTGAGTGTTTGCTCTGAAAATAACTTTAAGAGTTTGTTTCCAACAGACTGGCGATGCTGCAAACCGACCTCATCCTCATCGGCCACATCTGACCACTCCAGCACAAGATCGCCACATCCGGCTTGTCCATCTGCGGGATCGGCCAAGACCAGCGACACACACAGCTGATGAGACTATTGGTCTGTACGACAGACGCATCACACCTCAGAGTACTGTCCATAACCAACTTGGTCAAAATCAAATTGCTCAACCTGACCCCTATCATGTTCAAAGGACTGCTAATCCGCTACAAATGGTCAGACCACGATGTTATCAATGCCGATATGAAGATCAGTAACTACTGAAAATATATTTTGAGATTCGCTATGCATTCCATAACCCAAATGTTCACAAAACTCTTATATTCAACATGGGACGTTTATATCTCTGTTCAGTGTAGATGGGAGTGAACAGGTGTGTGTGTAAAATCCTGACCGTGGCGCAGCAGACAGCCAGTTGCTGCCCTTAAGGAGAAATTTTACAAATATTTTCTGGATAAAGATGCTACAGTCTGACTTAATTTTTTTTTTTTTCTTTCCCATTTGCAGCAAAAACTGACTGTCACAATGAGCCACGCTCAGTTTAAAGAAATAAAACAACCTTCAGCTTTACATGGCTGTTAGTCATACGCAGCATTTCTACCAGGTGATTTCTTTCTGCCGTTTGCTTTTTTGGGGTTCTGACACATTTTTAGTGCATCAGAAGACACTCCTCACATTTCACAAATCTCAGAATTTAAAGAACATGAATGTCAATCTTCTGAAACCGTGAAAGGAAAAGCTTTGGATATTTTGATAAAATGTTCATGAATCCATTCTTTGACTCTAGTAGTCTCTGCAATCATCCCACATTATGCCCATCCCCAAACTCTCAGTGAAGTGATGAGCTGCTGATGCGGTTTGAATAGAGCAGTCAGTCCTGCCCCGAATGACAGCATCGAACAAAGTCAGGGACATGTGATCGGTATTCAATTAGGACTCCATTTGTTAGCTTGTTGGAGCGCATCACTCAGTGCTGAGGTCACCGGCCCATGTCAGATAATGATCGTAAAAAGAAAAATGTTTTGCTCCAATTTAATCCATTAGAAACACAATCTGGAGCCGAGGTGATGTCTTTAATAGCCCCAGCCCTAGCAGAGAACCGCATTAGATGCGTGATTAAAGGGAAAGTGCCTCATCTCTCAAGAGCTCAACAACTACCTCTGCACTGAGGCGCGGATGCAAAGTGCTGCTCCTGCATCCCGTAACGACAGGGGACCCAAAACGAAAACCGTTTACAAACTGTTGCGTAAACGCCCCCCTATTATTTCGACACGTTATGCAAACCAAATAATATTTAATCTTGCGACTCGACCGCTGATGCCGCTTCCATTGCGGTGTGCAAGATAAAACTGTAAAAATGTACAAAAAAATAAAACGTGAAGCTCAGTGTCAAACTCATTTAACATTTTATCGATCCAAAACTGTGGAGAGTAATCGAACACTCGCTACGAGGAGGATCAAATCGAAGATCTTTGCTTCAAAGACTTTAATAATCTCAGGGTAATTCTTGATGCAGCTCACACATATTCACACACATTTCTCCTATAGTCACACCACTCTACTGGTGAAGTTAAAGTAAAATGATGTTTAATAAAATGGTTGCCACATACAGTTTTTAATGAGTCTGGGTTGTATTTGATTATTTCTCGATAGAAGTCTAAAATGCTTCCTTGAAGCACGGTTTATGTGCCAGGGGACCGGAGAGAATCAAAGCAGACATGAAGAGTCTCCACTCGGATGGGAGCATAAGATTCAAACCCACACAAATCCCACAGTAACTTTGTGTAACTTTAATAAACCAGCCTGTTAACATGTACATTGTAAATAAGTCTGTGCAAAAACCCCAAGCTAAGTCCTTTTTTTCTCCCCCGTACCTCTGAGTACTGTGAGGTCTCCTGATGGAAAACTCTGGGTTCTCAGGATGACATGCTACTGTAGGTCTGAGCAGACCATGATGAATTTCAGCTGAAAGGAAAGCTCCATGACGGATCACGTCACAGAGCAAGGAGGTTGACACTGGATACTCCCCATGGAGAAGACCCGCGGACCCCAGGACAGCGGGGTTTAGCTGGCCGAGCCAGGGGTTGGAGGGGGGGTCTTGTCCTTTCAATAAATGCATGGAGGCGGACAGCCAGCGGCAGACGGGAGCGCTTAAGGCGGGACTCGTGTGGCGAGGGCCTTGGACGGCTTCCAGAGAGTCTGGCGAAGCGGCTTAATCACAACCAGATTTGGAAATTTAAAATGAAAACCAAACGGGGGGAAGCTTGTAAAATTTATGAGCTCTTTGAAATGCGAGACTGCAACTTCATAAGGAGCCGTGAGTGTGTGTTTGTGTGTGTGCGTATGCGAGTGCGTGTGTGTGTGTGTGTGTTCTATAGGCAGACTTTATTATGTGAAACAATATCACAAGAAAATCATTACAGTCATGTCTGATATACTAGACTAGCTGTCATGTTCACAACATCCCCAACCATGAAAGAAACGCTGACAGGTTCATTTCAGCTTTATTTACTCCTCTGAGTTATTGTGACTGGCGTTTAGTGCCATGTAGTCCAAAACACTGGTTCAAGGAATGAGCTTTAGAAACCACTTGTTAGAGTTGCCAAATTTTTTTCTACAAAAAAAAGCCCCTCCATGATCATATGTCTTTAACTGCAAAGAGGAAAGTTTATTTACTGTAGACAATTACAGGGAGGTGGTCTGGATGAATTTAAGGCGAGCAGTAACTGAAATACACCATTAGGTCCTCCAGGAGTTGTTCAGCCGACAAAAACAGCTTGGTAATTAGAAAGAAGAGATTCTTACTAAGTCTCTGTAAAGGTCAGATTGGATCCAAGAGACTGGGACCTAAGTGCAACATCAAGTTACTCAAATTTATGAAAACAACATTCTGTTTGAATTGACAGCATAAGATTACGACCAGGAAGGCCAAGTGCATAAAATTCTCCCACCCAGAAATACCTCAGCTCATTGTTTCTTGACATGCCTTTAGCTAGCTTTTACAAAGCAGCCAATCTGGGTGCACCATTCATTTTATTGCCACTGACTGACTAAACCCCCAAGAGGGACGATAAGGAAGTCTATGGATGTTAGCCTAGATGTTAGCTTCTGCGGTAGGTAGCATCTGCAGTAATGCTAATATGGTTTCCATTGTGCATATTAAGGCATATTAAGGTATATTTGGTGTGTGAACTATTTAAGTAGGCATCAGGGGAGGTGTCAAGTATCCATGTCTGGTTGTGGTTCATAACTCCCATGCCTCGTCCAGAGGCTTCAACAAACTCCTGGAATATTTCACCCAGATAATCTTATCAGAACTGGTAGAGCTCAATAAAACTGACTGTTTTTCTGAAACAGGCTGATCGTTGCCATGTTGGATTCAACCATGATCTTGTTGATTTTAGGCAAATGTGAAGGATGTGGAGCTAGTATTCCTACTTCATTACACACCAGCATCACTGACAATGAAGCACAGTAGGAATTTGCTTCCACTGGACAGTTGGATAATAAGTCTGTAAATCTCACATTGTCCATTTTTAGCCTAACAATCTTCATCTTGGTGATCAGTTCCTCCTCCTCTGTCAGTTCTACAGTAAAGGTCGAAGCATGCCTGGGATCGGTTTAGCCTTTTGGCCAATTCTGACATGTATGATACCTGGTTGTATCCAGGTTTGAACCATCTAGTTGCTGATTGAGGTTCAGTTCAAGAATTTGGAGGTAGTCCTCCCTCTTTATCCCATTTCACTCTGTTGTAAACCAGTATAACTGGCAACAAAACGATGATGCCACCACCAAGCTTGACCTTTTCTTGCTCTTAGGTTCAAAAGTCTCACCTTGAATACCAAAAACTGACTTCTTCCTGTAGCCAAACGGCTCATTATTTATCACCTTTGACCTGTAAAACGTCACTTTAACATATAAATCTTGTTTTTCAAATGTGTCTCAGCTGTATGCTTTCTACTCAGACAAAATATGCTTATATGGGACGACAAATCTCAGCATAATGTAAATTTGACTGAGTTTATCTAAGCATATTGAAATATAGACGGCGTAATGACAAACCGGGTCACCAAGCAGAGACCCGACCTGGCCTTCAGTACCATCTGCTTTAATATCAGGTTCCAATTATCTACACAATGTACTTTCACCTTGTTCTTCAGTGCTTCTTTCATGACTTTTATGATGTATACAGTAAAATTTAACAGCCAACTCACCTTTTGATGACAAGATTCGAACAGCAATCCAGAGGAGCAGAGGATGGGGAGAGAGAAAGAGAAAAAAAAAATTAGTAATGAAGTGACAACTTCAGAACAGTTCGAACAGCAATGAACTTTCATTTGCAGCGTAAATGAAACAAAGAGCTTTGAGCTGTGCAGCTACACAAACATGTTGTGACTTCCTATTCAGATTTCTATTTTAACCTGACCTTTAAATAAAGTCAGTCTGAGGGACCTATAGCTCATGTCCTTACTCCTCATCACCCTTCACCCTGAGCCAGGCGCACACCATTCATCATCTAAGTGCTAATATTAATGACTCACCTGCAAGGGAAGTGGATCACATTCATGAAGGTGTACCTTTAAGCTGTATTGATTTATTTTCCATCCGTTTAATTACCACTATCTGAAGGAGCGACGCTGTGATGGTATTTGCCCCTCAGGTGTACCTTGACGGCTTTTTTACCACTTAAATCTTTTGGATTAAACAAATTTAATCTCAGAGAAAATGCAATTTTTACATTATTTAACTTATTTTCCATACATTCACAGTAAAATAAATTGAACTGGACTAGTTCAATTTATTTAGTCAGGTCCTAAATAATAAAAAAGGCTCATTTTTTGCAGTTCTCTTCCCAAACAGTAGGAGCCACCACTGACAACACCACAACTGTTCTACAGCAGAAATAGGAGCAAAGCAAGAATCTTAGGGAGCTCATTTACCAAATTAATCCAGTTTTAGAAAAGATGGGAATTTACCAAGACCTAGCCACATTAAAATATGAATGTTCACTGATACTGTCTGAATGGTTGATGATGGTTTAAATGACTGTATGTTAGGTATAATTAGGATTTCAACTCAATAGTTCCAAATTGAAAAAAGAAAAAAAATAGAAATGACCAAAGAAGTTTAATTTCTTAGTTGATACTCCAAACTCCATATCCAATATGGCTGCCTGGTGCATAAAATACAACAATACTGACTTCTGGCCCCCAATCGCCTGTGAGTAGCTAAAATCAGAGAACATTGGAGACTCCCTCTAAAAACCCTTATAACTTCCTGGTTCATCTTAACTTGCGCACTGGAAACCGTCTCATCACCACTACAGAAGCTAACATCTATCGTCTTCCTTTATCTCCGCTCCTAGGATTTCAACCAATCAGCTGTAAGAAAAATGTGTGGTGCACGTTGATTGGC
>NW_015113630.1:0-5745 GCF_001443285.1 Poecilia latipinna | reverse complement strand
AATCTCGTCAGTGACAATAGGCGAGAGCGGTGCATGAGGCGTCTATCCTTATATTATGTCTATGGTTTGAGCACTCAGAAGGGAGGGAAACAGCGACACAGAAGTCAGAAACTTGTGAATGAGGTAAAATGGTCTGTCGGGAATGCTGCTATGAATATTGCTTATTTATAACGTCTTGTTGTCAGTTCACTTTCATATAGAAACTGAATCTTTTTGGTTTAGTCATCTTAGTCTTGGGATGATCACTCATCCAATATTTAATTGCTAACTTTCTCTAGACGTTTGCTACACTAGCCAAAATGTTTGTTTTTTTTATATCTCATTTCAGTACAATGCCACCACCAACTAAAAGGCTGAAACAGCAGCCGGACTTACTCAGCTTTTTTAAAAAGAGTAACGTCAGTGTGAGTAACAGTCACACAACACACCTGTGTTGCCCTTGTTAGCCCGGTCTGGGCGTGCGTTTTAGGAGGATTTTTTGCGTGGTTTTGCTTCGCCGAAATGGACAGATATTATACCTGCCGCACTCCTGATCATTAGTTAAAACCACAGGGAGAGTTAATTTTAATTCTTAGCAGCGGCAGCCGCATTGGTTGTGCAGCGGACTGCTAAAACCCCTCTGCCTCACAAGATGGGCATTACGGAGCAAAGCAATCAGAGATGTTTTGTCACAGTATGGGTCAGTGCTGGCTAGCTTGCAGGAGATGGCTTGTGGTGCCTCAAACACAGCATCCACTGCTAATGGACTGCTGGGGCAGTTTAGGAAAGGTAAAACAGTTTTGGGTCTCATCCTTGCCTCACCTGTGATTGATGAGCTTGAATGCCTGAGCATCTCTTTCCAGAGGAGAACTGAAACCATTGCTGGATTGACGACTGCTGTGAAAGTTGTTCAGACTTCACTTAAGGCTAAAAGAAATCAAGAAAGTTTCAACACTCTGTTTGAAAAGGCGATGGCTGAGGTTCAGTCTTTGGGTGTTAAACCCATCACAGTTACACAGAGAAGGCCACCCCCAAAACGCTTCACTGAAGGAGCTAAGACACATCAACCTGAATGTGCCAAGGACCACTACAGAGGTGAATTCTTTAAAGTATTGGATGTTGTAGATGCACAGCTCACTGGGCTATTTAACCAGGATGACTTGCTGACTTTGCAAAAGTTGGAAGAGACACTTCTCAGTGGAACGATTGATGCTGCAGTCATTGGGAAATACCCAGAGTTGAATAGAGAGTTACTTTCAGTGCAACTTTCTATGTTTAGACTGAACTACTCATTTAGCAACAGCGCAGAAGCTGCAGGGATCATTGGTGGACTGCCTGGAGAGGTCCGTAGACTTTTTGGGCAAGTGGAAACTCTGGTCAGGTTGCTTTTGGTAGTCCCCGTTTCATCCTCTGAGGCAGAGAGAAGTTTTAGTGCGCTTCGTAGACTCAAAACGTGGCTCCGGTCTACAATGACTCAAAACAGGCTTAATCATGTTGCTGTCTGTCATGTACATAAAGATAAACTTGATTTACTGGACAAGAAGTCAATTTGCAAGCAATTTGTGGCTGCAAATGAAAGGCGGAAAAAACATTTAGGCTCTTTTGCCTAAGCCAGTGTTTGCCATCCTTTTCTGTGTCCGGCACATTTTTGGCGAATTATAAACGCATGGCTGTAAAGTGCAATTGTTCAGAAGCACAGAGGTGTTGATCTCTACCTAGGGTTATGTGGCCTATAAGCAAAAGAAACAAAATAAAATCAACAACGCTTCGTAAACTGAATATCTCTGTGCTAACTGCTTTTCCAACAGTTAAAGCACACTGTAGTCAGTGAGTTAAAAAGCTATTAAATGTGTATTTATTGTTGGTAAATATTTCTTCATTTTTGATTGGGTTTAATTAGTCATACAGTTCGACAAACTGAATAAGAATATTTTGATTGATTTTCTTTTCTTCTTTTACTTAATGTTAAAAGTGTGAATAATTTGTTCACTACATTGTCTGTGAGGGCTCCTTCATCTCAGAATTTTGTTTAATCAAAAAGATGGTTCTATGGTCAGTCAACCTATATAAATTCATTTTTGACCATTATTGCAAGTTTGACAAAATAAAACATATCAAACTTTGCACTTGTGTGGCCTACTGAATTGTTTTTAATCCAACTGAAATATTTGATTTTCTAGTGCGTATGCGGACACTAAATATGCCAAGGGCTGAAGCCCTTGAAAGACATCTCCCTTTGCTTAATAAAAGACTCCAGTCATTTTGTTTGGTGATATGCTCACATCTTATGAACAAATGCATTATGTAAATTTTAAATGCATTATGTTTGCAAGACATATTTATAAAGGAATAAAGTAAAAGATTAAATAGCCTTTTTTTAAAGTAGCGTACTTGAGATATATTTCTGTTGAATATTTACGAATCTCAGATTTCTGACATGTGTCCCCCCCAGTTGTAAACTTATTCATATGCCCTTGTTTGGAGAGATGTTAATCTTAAAATGCGAGACTCAGTTTTGTATGTGTAAGAGACATTTTTTATATGTGTGAGAGGGACTCAAGTTTTGTATGTGTGAGAGGTGTCACGGAAGAGGCGGGGCATAATTTGGAGATCAGATCGCGCATGCGTTATATGGTAGACCCCGCATTGGCTGCTCCGGTGCAGGAAATACGGCGGCCATCTTGGGTGAGTTGTCCCTCCTACTTTGCTCAACCAAAACAGCAGAAAATGCCTCAGCACTGACGGATATTGTTGTTCGTATTGACGGACTATTGATCTGAGGGCTCGACAGGCAACATTTCATAAGTAAGATGGACATATTATTGTGTACATATTGTGATTAGAATATTATTTTACTGTATTTATATCCACTGGCGAGATACCAGCTTAGCTACAGTGCTTGGTGTAATGGACCTTACCACAGGGGCCGCGTTTCATTGGCTAATGCCCATTTGACGTCACTGCGCAGCTACCACGTGCTTGAACGTCTCACAAACAAAAGCTACAGTAGTAACACATGCTAATGTGGATTGTGGACTAGCAGACCACAATCTACACAATCAAAGTTTTTGCGACAGAACTCAAATAAGAATGGTTCTCCGCTGTCAGGTATCCTGATCGTATTTGTGGAAATAAAATTCACAGATTTCCCAAATATGATATGGAATACCTAGCTTGGATCAAAGCTTGTGCACGACCGCATTTGCAGCTCAACCGTCGTAAGATCAATAAGTGTAAGTATTATTTCTTTGCTTTCTTTGTGTTTAGTGAATGGGGATATTTTGAGTGGCCCTGCGACAGACTGGCGACCTGTCCAGGGTGACCCCGCCTCTCGCCCGGAACGTTAGCTAGAGATAGGCACCAGCACCTCCCGATCCCTTTTGAATTTTGAAGCTTGAAATATTGTAAGGTCTTAAGGAGGCCTATAATGTGTGAACAATGACCCCCAAGTCTGAAAAAAAGTCAATAATAAACACATTGATTATGAAAGCCTTTTAGCTAAGTACAGCATAATGGCAGTACCGATACAACCTCTACACCCTGAAGCCTGTCTGTTACACAGTCTTACGTTAGCTGAACAGATCAATATGCAATGTGTACCGTATCTGACATACATTAAAGATTTTATTTTACCTGAAAAGGCTTTTTACAAAACTGTAATCGTGTTAGCCACACTAGCACCGAGTACAGTCTATCAGGTCTAGGCACACTCAAACATTTGCCAACAACAGAAATCACTGATTTCAAAAATAACCCTCAAAACCATGAATGCCAACTTACCCAGCCTTGCAAGAACAACAGGCATCACTGATCTTGTCCACAGTATATTTATGCTGAGGGTGTGAGGATCTGCTGTTTTCCTCATCGACCGGTAGCATTTAGCTGTGACGCGCACAATGTTGGAGGCATCCCGTGGCTCAAACATCTTGATGTCGTCCAAAAAAGATGACATGAACTTGTTGGTTCCCCTGTCCATTGTCGTGGCTGATATCTTTTTTGAAAATCCGGCAGAAATGCTACACTAATCGACTCAGAAATACTTTGTAGAGAGTCAGTTGAAACGAAAGACGCCATGTTTACACATAGAAACTAAGCTCCGTGAGGCTTTGTTTGTGAGACATGCAGCCACGTGGGACTGTCGAGGGGCGTTTCTGGGCGGAGCTTGGTAAGGTCCATACGGGTTCAGCCCCACTATGAAGGCTAACTGAGATTCTGTAAATCTAAAAAAATTAATTATTCTCTAACATTGACTTAGATTATCTGACACAAGAGCCTATATTAGAAATGAAACAATGTAACATATATTATAAAACTTATATTATGTGTTATAACATTCACCAGCAAAGTTTACACAGATGGTAAAGGCTATTTATTTATATGTAATTCTTTCACTCTGTCAAAAGTAAGATACATCCCAAATCTTCCGTTTTTGTTTTGAAGGTTTCCTAAAGACACGATGTGAGGAAGAAGTGGGAAATATCTTTAAAGAGAGACGGATTCACTGCAGCACGGATGAATCTCACATCGGATTTTGGACTCAAACTCAGCTGCTGAATCATTCTGAAGCTGGAAATCCTCGGCTGGAAAACAGACGACAGATAATATATATTAGGCTGTACATGTTTATATTTATATGTACATGTAAACATGTACATCTAATATATATTATTCAGTATTAATCATTATTTATGTGTTTGTATGTAAATATGTATTGATATTACTAAATAATTTATTAAATAAATTATGAACGGCTGTGTCCTTTGTAAAATGCTCATCATATCAATATCAGAATATTCTATTCCTATTTTATTGTTATAGTCACTAAGCATATTTAAATATGCTGAACGTATCAACACAATAAAAAAATACAATTGTTTATAAATGTAGTTTTGATAGATGTTTGAATATGGTCTCCACTAACAAAAAGGCGTGTTGTAATCAATTAAATGCAGTGATATGTCATTGTGCCTGCCAGACATATAACGCTGAGTGGAGCGGTCGACCCTTTCAAGATGGCTGCCCTAAATCTCGATAGCGGTCCATGAGGTGTCTATTCTTATATTATGTCTATGGTCAGGGACAGATTTTGGAATTCAGTGCACACATAAGGCGCACTGCTGATTTTTGAGAAAATTTACGGTGAGCCTTATAGTCCGGAAAATACGGTAATTGTCATAATATATTATTTTAATATTTTTAAAATTGTTTTAAACTATTATAATGTATTGAGTTCCACTTCAGGACAATGGATTTTAAAGACACCATCCACCTACTACAAAGTTTAAAGTAAAGAATATTCAGCAAACACCAGGAAAACATACATTTTTGTGCTCACATGATGCAGGTTAGTTTAGTCAGTTATTTGAAAAAATTATATTTTGTAAATATTTTATTCAAATTTTGTGCTTTATCCATAGAACCTGTTTTATCCCTCTTCTCAAGAATCAAGCCTTATTTTACACGTGTGTAACCCAGTGTTAAAAACACAAGAAATCAATAGATGTTGATTTAATCTTATTCTGCAACAAAATTAAAAAAAATGTAATAAAGTAAAAGAAAAAGGAATATGTTTGTAAATATGTTCATAAATATTGATATAAACAGTGCTAAAATTCTTTAAAACCTGTGAAATATCCCTTTAGTGATTGCTTTTAGTGACAGATTAAACAACCAATAACTGGCACAGTCTGATTTCACATCAGCCAATCAGGTTGATTGTCCCACCCCTTTAACTGCAGCGCTGAGATTTAGCTCAGATTGCGTCTA
>NW_015113629.1:259535-260242 GCF_001443285.1 Poecilia latipinna | reverse complement strand
ATGGTGAGTAGTGCATTGTGCTACTTTAAGTAATTAGTCTAAGATAACAATGCTATTGCTAACAACGAACTAACCCATGTTATTTCTATGAGCTTGGATCTCCTGGTAAATAATTTTTTATTCATGCTGGAGTTATACGTTAATGTTGAGTTGTAAGACACTGGATTCATGTCCAATGTAGGTCAACCATTCGCTCCTATCTACAGAAACTTGTCCATGTCTGGCCACGAATATAATTTGTGGTTAGACACAAACCATGTGGGGGAATAGTCACAGCTCACTGCGATTGTATGGCTGGGTAAGTTATATTTTATTTTATTTTATTTATTTATTTATTTTTTAGCATGAAAGTCCCATTAAATAAACATTATATTTTCTGACTTGGCACAGAGCTAGCTGATAACATTAGCACTCTGAGGACAACCAAGCTAGGGCATAAAAATAATATGTTTTAGCTTTCATATGAATGCTTGTCTTTCTAAATAACCGTCCAATAAAATAAATGAAAATACAATTTAAACGATACGATTGTTACCTGTTCGAAAGTGGAGCTGCAAACTCTGGCGTTGTTAGTTTCCATACCGCCTGTTTTTAGCTGTGGATTGTTGATCCACTTTTTTCCTCTTTTTTTCTGTAGGTTTTTAAAATTAACTCCCTTGTGACCAGCTACCTTTGAAACACGAAAATAACGTTTATCTTTCTCTCTA
>NW_015113629.1:236659-256470 GCF_001443285.1 Poecilia latipinna | reverse complement strand
TCTGAGGACAACCAAGCTAGGGCATAAAAATAATATGTTTTAGCTTTCATATGAATGCTTGTCTTTCTAAATAACCGTCCAATAAAATAAATGAAAATACAATTTAAACGATACGATTGTTACCTGTTCGAAAGTGGAGCTGCAAACTCTGGCGTTGTTAGTTTCCATACCGCCTGTTTTTAGCTGTGGATTGTTGATCCACTTTTTTCCTCTTTTTTTCTGTAGGTTTTTAAAATTAACTCCCTTGTGACCAGCTACCTTTGAAACACGAAAATAACGTTTATCTTTCTCTCTATTAGAACGGTTGGAACAACCGTACAGGACACAGACTTTAGACATTTTGATGCTGGATCAAAAGAAGTAAACATTTACTTCCTGCCCTCCATCTGCTTAGGATGACGTCGGTGCTACATCATCTGAAACGAAGTAATATCTTATATTAACATAAAATTGCCACATTCTTTGGCACTCTGCTATTAATACTTTCCACAATCATATGTCAGTAGGATATCTCTTCATAAAGTTGGACCATTCCTCTCCGCAGAATCTTGCAGCAACATTTTGGAAACTTTGATCAATTTGAAAAGTGAAATTGGAAAGAAGATTTGATCAGATTAGATCTACAGGAAGGATGGATGTCTGTCTAATCAGCCTTCATCTGTTCATGCTTCTCCTTGCAGGGTTTCTGGTGCCTCGTGTTTTTGGACTCTGGGAGGAAGCTGGAGTACCCATAGAGGAGCAACTCAATGCAAAAAGACTTCAGATCAAGATTCAAACCAAGGACCTTCTTGCTGCAAGGTGTTTTTGGTACCCAGTGCACCATTTAATCCTTACTGCAAAAACAGGATGAAAGTAAAAGGTGGATTAAATTAAAATCAGTGTGGAATTATGCTGCTGCTGTATTTATTTTAGCACCTTTAATACATCTCTACCAGTGGTGTCAGTTAGTGTGAAGGCTGCTGTAAATTTGAAGATGATTTTTTTTAACTATGCAGCCCTCCCACAGTGATTAAAGAGGGATAATTCTCCACAAATTTCGATTTTATTTCGCTCATCTTGTCTGCCCTGTCATGTAGGAGGAGGCTTAAACATCATTTTCATATTTACCGAAGCCTGGATTCAAAAGCCAAAAACATCTCCAAAGTTCAAAATGTTCCCGGAAATAAGAGCGCTTTTATTTAGCCCATAAAATATGCATTTTGTTGCCCAGAATAGTTCATGTAGAAATGAACGAAGTGACCTGACAGGAGCCTGTCTGACTGCGTCGCACTGTTCCAGTTCCTATCCAGCCATTGCTCACAGGAAAGCAAGGAGGTCAAACATCCAACCCAGCTTTTAGTTACTAGTTTCCATTATAGCAAGACCAATATTCAGGTCAAGAGATGATTTTGACCTGAAGCACCAGAGGGTCAAGGGGCTTCCAAAGATGTCGGAAGAATTTTCTGGAGACTGAAGGACTACGTGTAAGTTAGGCCACTTTGAACCAACGTACGTGGGAGGCTAAATTATTATTTCTCACCCTGTAGAACTCTGAACTACTCAAACCAAAAGTCTTATCTGAGGTGAAGCGGCAACAGCTGGACTGAATAAAACACAAACAACTATCATTTTGCAGTGCTGATGAAACTGGAAAGGATTATAACTTTTTTTTTTAGTATTGCAAAAAGCAAACAATGAAAACAAATCTTTGCTCAGCAGCATAAAAATTAGATAGAAATGAAAATGCATCATGCAAGACATTCAGGAGATGGAGAGAGGAGAAATCATTCAGCCTGTGTTTAACCCTTGTATTTAGAAATAGGGTCCAACCGATCCCACACACGTAAAACTTGTATCATTTGCCTCAAATTATGCAAGTTTTACGTTTGCCTCAGTCCTCGCACACACAAGGGTAAAAAGCAGAGATTGTGTCTGTTTGGCTTTGACCTGAGTAACCTGTGGGGGGGACGGGCTTTGACGCAGCTTCCTGTTGTGGCTCATCTGCTGAGAAATGTTTGTGCACAATCTTGGATTCGAGCGAGAACTTCTCCACAGTTCTTATCTTCCCAGCCTCAGAAGTGCCGTTTCTATTGCAAATGTGTGCAAAACGTTATTTTGATATTCTAAATGTCATAAAAAATAATAATAATTTCACAGTTGTTGTATATTACAGAAGAGGATTATGGTCACTGTAAAAAAAGGAATTTTAATTTTAATCTCAGAATTCTAATTTTGTGTCAATCTACGATGAATGACCAAACATTATGTGTGTCAGTTTTGTTGTTCGCATGTGAAAATGGTCACTTTTCTGCTTCTTCCTTGTAGGATTTGTAAACCTGCGCCGTATCTTCCTTGAACGCCAGCTTTAGTTTTGAGTTGTCTGATGGTGCATAAACAATTTAAACAATTATGGTTCTGAGAAGAAAAAAAAAAAATCAGTTTACGTTAAAGTTAACGGCAGTAGTAATTGTGGATCGCTCTCGGGAGACATTTCTGGTTTATTTATCTACAGAAAATAGATGAATAATCTGAGTCAGTCTGATTGGATAATCTGAGGTTAATTGGACGTCAGGGTGAGCGTGTCTCCGTGACAGGATCTCTTTCTGTCGCCACCAACATCTGTCCACACAGGACCGCGTCCGCTGTACAGCTCAGTCAACAGCTCAGCTGCGTGTTTATACGTTCCAGTCAATACCTAAAATGAGAAAAGTCTGAACACGCGTTTATTACAATCTAATGAAACCGATACTGTTCTCCAGGCCGGAGAAAATACGAGCTGGTCCAGGTACGTTTTAAATGCTTCCACTGATTGTAGGAGTCTAATATCATTTCGTGCCTTCAGCCGTGAAGACTAACTCCAGAGGGACTATAAATTACCAGCCCAAGTCTACTTGTGTTTGCTGCCGTCTTGCATCCAATAACAGCTCTTTCTGCCTGCTCACTAATAAATCCTTTTGGCTTGTTAACTGTTGCACAGGGAGCCGGTTTGGTGCACAAAGCACTTAACTGCTGCTGAGGGCGTTCTACTTGAGAGAGACTACCTGTTGAGTTCATCTGCTTTTTCTGCAAACCGATAACATGAACCTGAGCTCGGGTTCTGGCGCCGCTCGGTACGAGCTGCTGTTACCTCAGCAATAAATACCATTTATTATTTGTTGCAGTTTTACACACATAGACTTGAGAACTAATCTTATCGTAACCAACTCACTCCTGGTTGTCTTTCCTGGGTTGAAATCTCAGTCTGCAGCCTTTCTACATGCAGGATGTGTGGTGAGAAATTTGAAATATTTTTCCTGCTCAGAGCATTAATGAAGGATGAGAGTTGGAGGGATGTGCAGTGAGAGGTTGCTTCATGGCGGCAAGTTAAAGAAAACCAGCAACTTCCAGAGGCAGGAAAAAAACCAGAGAGCTCCAAACAAATAAAACCACCTGAGCCTCTTTTTCTAAAAGTGTTTACATTTTAAGATTGTCTTATCTTCTTGCGACTAACTTCACTAACATTGTTCAGTGATGATTTTATAAGAGGATTGTTATTTATTTCCTGAAAATCATCTTCTGCCTACCATAAAATGAGCAGACAGCAGCACAATATTTTAGCATTAGGCTTCAAACGTCGTATTTTGCTGCTCCTTGCCTATCTGTACGTGAACCACTGTGTGACACTATACATTCTGCCACTATTGTTAGTATATAGTTCATGAGGCAGCCTTTAAAAGCCAGAATGATGAAAGATCAGACACCAAGTTACAGTTAGACAAGGAGGGACACTGGGGAAATTAACTCCCAGCTGCTTCCCAGTGGAGTTTGTTTTCCAAGACTGACTTTTTTTTTTGGATGAAGTTTTCATCATGTTTTGGTCAATTCAGCTTTTTGTTCGCTGCCCTGCTGGAAGCAGAGCTTCTTGACACATACATCAGTGTTACGGTTGACAGGTAAACCAAAGCAAACTGTCAAATTATTTTTATGACGGGCTGTCCTTCTGTAAGTATGTCTCCATGAATTCAACTTAAAACATTAAACTCACTGATTCATTACGGACAGAATTATAGATTTAGAACTTCGAAATTTGTAAATATTACAGAAGCCCAGTGGCAAAGACAGACAGAAACTTGGCTTGTTTTAACATTTGACCTGTTGGGACTTTCTCAAGAGCTTCACAGCAATTTTTAAAACCAATTACAGGATATAAATTATGTCTACAATCAATAAAAAAAAGTATACCTATACTGGCTCGGTCTGAAAGTTTGCCAAAAGCTGTTTGATTCTGAAAGGCTCACTCTCAGGTCCCTGTGAAGAGATGCAGGTGCATGAATTGAGTTGTTGCGAACCAATTTCAGAGAGAGGTGTGTGTCAAGGAGTGAAAAAAAAAGTCTTGGTGCTTCACAGGAGCACCAATTAAATCTTCTGCTGGAGGAAAAGGAGACACTGATGTTGAAGCCATTTTCTAGGTATTGTTGTACTGCTAATTATGTTGCTCCTTCCTCTTCTAGGCACTCATCGAATAAAGACCAAAACAGAGAAATTTAATGGAACTTTAGAGAACCACTGATTGTCGCACGAGACCTACATATAGCAATCTGACAACTTCCACGTGAAAAGGAAAGAGAAATCTCAGCTCAGGCTCGGGAAGATAAGAGGCAGATATCTGTATTGCTGGAAGAGAGGAAGCCTTTGAGTCAGATCTAATCTCTTCCTTAACCAGAGAGATGCATTATTTACAGGAGGAATAGATTTAAATTTGCTCCCTTGCACTGGAAGCAAAAAAAAAAAACAAAGGAAATAAGAGATGAGCTTTAATAAAGATAGCTTTAAAAACAAAGCTTTTTTCATTCATCAAAAACTTTAGTTTTAAGGGTTTTTTGTGTTTTGTTTTGATCATGTTATTTCTCCAGTTTATTCTGCTGCTCTAATGAAGCACTTTGTGACTTTTG
Source organism: Poecilia latipinna (assembly GCF_001443285.1). Classification (NCBI taxonomy): domain Eukaryota; kingdom Metazoa; phylum Chordata; class Actinopteri; order Cyprinodontiformes; family Poeciliidae; genus Poecilia; species Poecilia latipinna. Next base: position 251,560 of record NW_015113629.1, on the reverse strand, counting down.
TCTGGCAAAGAATCTTGCCACTCACTTTACAGCATGTTGAGTTAAATTATGATACATTTTCACACAGAGATGATTTCCCTGTGGTTGAAGTTTAATTGAATTTAATTAAACAAGTATGTTTATTACAATGACAACTTGCATTCTAACTGAACGTGTGTTTTTTTGTGTTTTTTTTGGATTAAAAAAATACAAAGAGAAATGATTACCCATATACATCACCTTTGGTCTAAATTACAGAGCTAATGTTGAGTTGTATTAATGTGATGTCTACATTTGGCCTCAACATTCAAATCACTTTTATTGCTGAGTGGGAAACACCTGATTTCTTAAGGCTTGTTCTATTAACAACAAAAAGCTGACTGCTCACAAATACATTATAGCTACTAATTACCCATAATATAATACCCAGGATCAATGTTACCATTTCTGTCCAAAGTCTATAAAAACATACTTTGTGTTCAGCCTGAGCAGCTCTGAGACACGGAGCACGAGTGAAACATTCCAGTAAAAACACTAAATGAGCCGTTTTGAGTTTTTCAGTAATATTCTTTTGACTCTGGATATTTACGGATGGCTTCAACAAACAGGAAGTAGTTTACGCATGGCTTCAACAAACAGGAAGTAGAAGTTTACGGATGGCTTCAACAAACAGGAAGTAGAAGTTGCAAACCAGCTTGGGCACGGATCTAAAAAAAAAGGAGAGTCCTCTGCTCCATAGTGAAACCAGGCCACACCAGAAACGAGCCGCACCAGACGCTGTTCGGAAGCGGATCCAGACCTACTCAAACAGCGGGTCGTGGTCCAGTTGTTTGGTCTGCATAAGGATTTATTTGAGTGTATTTACAACAGCACAACAAGTCCAAGAGCAGAAACAAACCCCGGTTTATTTGAAGAGGACCAGCGATGTCAGCTGTGAATATACCCTAAAGCTAACACATGATTTCAGAACTAAAATGTTCCTAGAGTCCAGCATGACAGTGGAAGTATGATGAGGGACGACCTGCCAGAAGTCATGCTACATCAAAGCGCATTGGCACATCCACCTCTGAAAAACTGGAAAAATAAGGCACTTCTGGAGTGGCAAAGTCAAAGTTCAGACGTAGAGATGATTTGGCATGACCTCCAAAAGTCTGCTTTTGTAAGAAAACCCCGCTGTGTGACTAATTAAACAAAGGATGAAATTCCTCTCAGTGATTGGTTTTAGAGCCCAGTTATATTTCCGCACAGGTCCAGTTGGTTTGGAAAGCTTTTTACAAACTTAATTAATGAAATAATCATTCAGTGGCTGGTGTTTACTCAGGTTCTCTGTGTCTGATATTGAAATTAAATAACTTTAATTAATCAGAGCTGTTTCTGCGTCAGTGAGAGAGGAGATCAGAAGTGAATGAAAGCAAAGCACAAAGAAAGCAGAAAGCGTCGGCGCTCCATCCTGAAGGTAGAGCAGAGAACAGACTCAGGATGTCTGAAAAACTTCTCATCATGTCACAACTTTAATCGTCCGGCAGCACACAGGGAAACTGTTTGTGTGCTCTCCAACGTTTCAGCTCCTCCTTTCAACACTTCAGAGCACCGGTGGAGAGTGGCGGCCATAAACAGCTTGGACTAATCCCAATACCCGGGGACAGCAAAAAAATAATTAATTGTGCCTAATTTGCTGCTGTCTAAACAAAGATTGGATTTTTGCTTAATGCTAAATAGCCAAGGCAAGGAAATAAACACATCCCTGAGTTTAAATACTCCCCAGCGTCTTTTCTGCCCGCTTTGCTCAAGAAAAATATGCTAATGACGACGTTTAGGTTTCGTCTTCCTGCACTGAGAGCAAACGGCGGGAAATCTGTGAGATAGTTTGAAGTCATAAACGAGCCTCCTTGATTCCGCCTTCAAAGCTTCATGGTGGCGTTTCTGCATCCTCTGGCTCTGTGATGGACTTCCAGGTCAGAGCTGGACCGGGACCAGAACCCTGCACTTTTTCCTCACTTTTTTTCCCCACCCACACTCATGCAAGACATCCGTGTACAAACGGCTGCGTGCGTGCAGAGGGACTTGACTTCTGCTGCTCGCCTGATAGCACGAGTGTCAATATGCGCCGGAGCTTATCCCGGAACTTTGTGATTAGTGTGAAGCAAAGGCATGATTGACTAAAGCAGAACATGAACTGAACTCGCATGCAAAGTCCTTTGTACGATCACAAAGGTAAATGTAATTACATTTCCACTTTAAACAACATTTTGAAAGGGTACTTGAACAAATTTACACAAAAACTTCAGTATTTTTTCTCTTCGAGGGAGAAAGAAAAGCGTGTGTGTTCTGCTCTATTTATTTTCCACAACCATTCAGTGTGGTTCAGTAAATGTCTTCATCATCTGGTTTCCCAGATGGCGGGTCTCCTCAGCATCACAAAGGGGTCTGGCTCTCAAAACGACTAAGTGCTACTTTCATCCCTCTGAATGATGTGTTTTTTCATAATAGGTACGCTGACTTTATTGTGTGAAGAATAAATTGCCAAGAGACACACAAGGTACATAATTACACACTTTTTGACAACTCATATTTGTGCCGATGAAGCGTAAGGAGGTTACTGTATTCTATTTCCAAAGATCTGCTGGGATCTGCTTTTTTTTTTTTTTATCTACTGGTACGTCTCGTTGAAGGAGAATGTTTGAAAAGTTTCTTACGTCGTATTGATTCACGGTTTCAGTGCAAACGCAATTGTAATAGACACTAATGTTGCAGGAGAGACACAAAGACACTTTAGTGGAACAACGAGCGAACGTCCTTTGGTGAATTGTTTTCGTTTTAATGTCACAGTTTCATCCCACCTCTCCGCTCAGGGCTGATTGTGACTGACAAAAGGAACAGAAAAAGACAAACCGGTGGAGTTAAATTGTTTTCTTTGCCTGCTAGAAGTCACGGTGTGTATCATTGAGTTGTAAGAACTCAATATCTATCCAAATGAATGAAAGGATAAAACACACACACACACACACACAAAAAAAAAAAAAAAACAGGGGAGCATCTGCTTTAACTGCAGCTTGGAGGGACAGTTTATGCCAGGACCGGGCTGCCTGTGAGGTATCTTTAGGATGGAAGACGGTCAAAAACGTTTGTGGAAGTCTCCGCTGGCAGACTTTTCACGGTTTAATATTCAGTGACTTTTCTGAACTCGACTCCAAATCATTGGATTACAGATGAGGGTCCACTGTAAAATGTTTAAATGTTATTCTACCAATAAGTTTTTTTTTTCCAGGTGAATAATATTCAACATAAACCATTTCATACATGAGATTTTCAGGAAAAGTTATCTTTCAGGCCCTGAGGCTTAAAGTCTGTCCTGTACAACGTGTAGGTCTAAATTTTATTCCCAGTTGAGGTAAAACATCTGGAATAGCAAGAAAACCTCGTTTATCACCTTTGCTTACAACTTTAATTCTAAAGAAATGGCACTTTATGCCTAAAATTGTTTTGTTGTTAAGTTACGCTCCGTTAGGTTTTGGCCTGCAAAGTGTAATCAATTCATTTCTGTAAATATGAGAGCTACAATGCAACATCTCAACGCTTAGAAATTCACCAGTGTAGAGAAGTTTTGTTTTATTTTATTTTATTTTTTTATCTAAAAAGAAAATCTGGCAATAATATCATTGCAGGACGAACAGAAAGACAGAAAAAACAATGATTGTATGAGGTCAAAGGATTGGAAAAGATGGGAAAAGGATCTAAAGGAACCTTTGATGATTAGGAGGATGAAACGCCAAACAGTATCTGTGCGAAGAAGTCAAAGGTGGCTCAGAAAACACTGTTGTGAGAAAATGAAGCTATGTTCCTTTGGGATTAGGCCGACAGATAGCGAAGGTAAAGACTGCCTTCTCTTCCAATCCGTCTGTGATATCAGGTCTGATCAGCAGAAGCCAAGTGCAAAAAACTCACTAGAGTCAAACATCAACATGCCACTCAAGGCTGAAAAGATTTCGCCCATGAGGTCTGAGATAAAATAGAACCTGAAAATAAAAATAAAAAAAAATCAACAATGCATATCGACAACAGCTTGATCTCACATCGACTAAAATCCAATTTAGAAAAAAAAAAAAAGCAAAAAAACGTTCAAATTAAATGATCACTGGTGATTCTCTGGCTACGAAATAGATATACATAAATAAGAGTTTAAGATGATGTCACTACAATGAAATATGGATTTACTTTCAGGCATTTTATGCTGCTTTAATAGGAGAAGTAGATATTTATGAAGACAAATTCTCCGTAGAAGTTAATAATATTATAACAGCATTTTTTTTTTTTATGGGGGAGCTCAGGGAAACAATGAGAGTAGCAGTAATTAAAGGAGGTAATCATGCAAATTTTATTGAGCTCATACAAGCGAGTAATTCTGACCTATGTGACTTTTTTTTTTTTTTTTTTTTTTTACTAAGTCTTGTATCTGTTTTGATTTTATTAAAGACAGGATGAAGAGGAAGTGCGTGAGCCCTGGAGGCTGGGGCCGGGTTTACCGCTGCGCCCAAACGGTGGCAGTAACGTCACACTCAGGACCCGACCTTAACCGGCGCAGAGCCGAGCTGCTGCCTGATTTAGCAGTATCTGCACACTAAACACTCGCAGTGAGTACAGTATGCCGTTTCACCACATAATACGTAAAATGAACCCATATGGCCACTAAGCGCCACGGTTTCGCTGCATGAGGCGCGTGCAGATGGCGCGCATTGTGCTGTTGTCTGACTGACACCAAAGGATGAAGAAAGGAAACATTTTGTTTTTCCTTTCTTTGCTTCACAGTAAATGCACATACGCTGAAAGCGGGTTGGGGGATAAGTTCTGAAATTTGGGAGTGCCTGCTTCGAGATTCTTCAGAAGGGAGAGAATGTGACTCTCCTCTAATCGCCGGCAGTTAAGACAGAGTACCCAGAGACGGTCTGTGTCAGGGACTCGTCATTCACTGGGCTGGCTCTTGTCAGGGTCTTGACGAATGACGAGAGCGTGAATGTAGATCTCTAAGGGGTTAAGAAGTTTCTGCGAAGAGTACAGTGTTTATTATATGCGTACTCCAGAGGAAAACCTTTCAGCTCGTCAGAAAGTGGAGTGAAAAACACAGTTTTACTGAAAAGATGTGATATTACAGTAAGTGATCAGCAACAATGGAAACCCGGAGCTTTTAACCCGAGAACTGCTCAATGAATGAGAGCAGCGAGGCATATTCGTATAAATACATGGCAAGCAGCTGCATAAAAGGGCTGCCAGTGTGTAACTGACAACTCATCACATTATAAACACCCAAAGCTGTTTTTTTTTGTTTTTTTTTTCCCCAAAGGAACTTAGAAGACTGGCTTTTATTCCGAAGTGCTCCATGCAACATGAGGGGGTTATTTTAAACATGCCTCTCTGTAGGTTTAAAGATACAGCAGAAACAGTTCAAACTGAGGAACCCTACTGACAGGGTCACGGCTTGTCTGGACCTTTCGATTATTGAGTCTAATGTTAATATTATTCTGTGCTCCTTAGTTTCTTATTTTGATTAGATCGGCCTTGTTCCTGTTTGACTTTAGTTCAGTTCTTTCTTAGTTATTCTAGTTTGTAAATACTCCTCGTGTCTAGTTCTTAGATTCGTTTTCCTAGTTCTCCTGTTTGCTTACTCTCTCTCGCCCCCTGTGTCGTTTTCTCTCTCTCTCTCCTCACACCTGCAGTCAGTTAGTAATCAGTCACCAGTTCTCTATCTAGCTATCAACCTCCTCTTTTTAGAAGTTCTTCTTCTTCGTTCACTCTCTGCTGGATCCTTAGTCAGCCTCCACATCAATCCTTGCTCACACCATTTGTGGCTTCCTGTGATTTCTTGAGTTCTGCTGTGTTTTTCGGACTTCCGTTAAACCATAATGACACTTCCATATTCCTGTCTGTGTTTCGATCCACCTTTCACACGGCAAAACATGAAAATAATGAAGGCAGCCGTGGCAGTGTTACCTGAGCCAGACAGATCTGCCCTGGTTATAATTCAGAACAAGCAGCAGTCAATATAAAGCCACAGAGCATCAGTAGGTTCTGAAATCTTCAGTCACATAAATTCCCTTTCCAGTCTGAACTTCACCAAGTCGTCTTCAACACATCCGGGTGACTGAATGAACTGAGGTTCTACCGTGTGATTGGCTAACTTGGTTATTAAGCAGTTCATCAGGCATACCTAGCAAAGTGTCCAGTGAGTTTAAATAAAGTGGACCTGCTTTATTCATGGTGGCTAGAAACAACAACCACCTGCTATAGCTGAAATCCACAACTACACAAAACACCTTCTAAAAAATGTCTATTTTATTGGTTCAAACCTCAAATATACTTTGAGATGCATTAATGCAGAGTATAATCATCTTTGCACTAACACAGATCCTACACTAACATCCATGGTCTTCCTTATCTCCACTCTGATTGGTTGATTGGAGGTTCAGCCAATCAGCACCAAGGAAGGTAACACGTGCTTGTAGATTGGCTGCTTGTAAACACCAGCCAATAGCAGGTAAAGCAGCAAAGCATCTGGGTATATTAGCTTCACAAGCTGCATTTTCCTTCAATACTGTAGATATTCAGTTCAAGAAAATCTTGTGCTATGCAGTACAGCATATTTAACATATTTTATAAAAACATATGTCAAGATGATAAAAAATTTCATCAAGGCAAAGACAAAAACAAATAGGTACATTTTCTGTGAATTTGGAGTTACATTCCACAGAAAAATCAGTGAAAAAGAAATTCTTTAATAAGTGAATCTTCAAATATTGAACCGTGATCGGCCAGGATCTTCCTTATCAACTATCCTGTCAACTATTTAAGTGGGAGTGGCTGAGTTAAAAATATATTTTTTTAATACAACAAGGTTTACTTAGGGTGCATAATTACATGTAAAGTCAATCAGTTTTTAATATTATAGGATTACTTTATTTTTTGTCCCGATGGCTCATTCAGGCGTAGGATAGATGGACGGACGGCTGGCCGGACGGACGGACGGAACAAACTAATTATTTTAATCATCGCAAATGAACAGAACTTTTGTCGCCTCATCCTTTTAACAAACCCTTTTAGAAACAGATTTCTGAGTGATGAGACACTAAGTCCACATGTTGCCTTTCAATCTGTTGCAGCTGTTGCTGTTTTAGGAAATTGGATGCCGCTGAGTGTCCTACAGAGATTTTTAAATTACTCAAAATCAGCCAGTTCTGCAAGCAGATGGTCTCAAGTTTCAGAATTAGTAGATGTTGTTCATGCTGCTCACTGTCTCAGAAGAGCATATAAGGACTCTGCTGAAGCAAAAGGTGCAAGACTGTCTATCTGCTTCGCTCACTGCAGAGCTGGTAATGAGTCCTCAGCTGTGAGCAGGTACAGATCACATTGTGATTGGGAGATTCTGATTCCAGGAATATTATAACACTGAAATGATCAGACGGCTGGAATATGCCAGTTGGAGTACCTGTATAAAAAAAAAAAAAACACACCGATCTCAGTAAAGAATTATAATCTGTTCTATTTGTCTTCGAACGTAAAATTAGAATTGTGTTTTTCAACAAGGTAAACATTTGGTCTTTTTATAGTACTTTATTGTAGGGCCTGGACTTTAACGTGTTAATTTATTACATAGATGTTTGCACATTAAAAGTTTTAACACGACGATCACTATTTTTCTTGATTTTTCTTTTTACGCCAAAGTCCTGAGACATAATGTGTTTCTGGAATGCCTGTAAATCTGACGCACAAGCAACATTAGCAAACAACAGCAACAGATGCTGCTTTCTTGCCCAACTGGGGGTTAATTTTTGCTTCAAAAACAATCTGACTGGAAGCTGGAAAACACTATTGTTGTGTTCAAGGTGTGCTAAAGCAAGTTAGCTTGTCAGCGAAGCTGTTCAAGCCTGAAATAGCAGCTCAGTGCTAAACATGTTGCAGCAGCGCATACGCTAATGCTAATGCTAATGTCGGCGTCCACAGTTCACATCTCTAAAGTCGTTCCATGAATGATCAGGAGTTCCTGAAATTCTGAAAAGCTGAGTGGATAGAATAAAACTTTACACCAATCTGATGACTGAAGAGCTTAAATAACACATTCAAAACAATAAATATCTTTGTTGTTGAGCTCATGTTTCTATCTGTTCAATCATTTAGCAGCAAAAAAGAGGTTTTGGATTTAAAATGTTCCCTTTTTGTTGATTAAAATATAATGAATTAATTAGAGACCCTGCAATTAACTCGATATGTCCCACTTCTACTTGAAAGCAACTCTTTGGGGTTTTGTTTTCGCAGGTTGAAACAAATGTCAAAAAGACTGGATAAAAATTTTAACTATTCATGTTTTACAAAAGCAATTGTCCAGCTGCTGCTGGCGTTCTCACTGAAACCGGAAACATCATCTCACGTCTATAGTCCTTCCACTGGCCCCCTGTCACTCAGAATAAACCTTAAAATACTTTTGTTAGTTTCTAAATCCCTGAACGGCTTAGCACCACAATACATTAAAGATCTGTTGTTGTATCAACCTTCCAGACCGGTCAGCGCTTCCAGAACCAGAACCATGCATGGAGAAGCAGCAGTCTTTTATGCTCCACAAATCTGGAACAAACTTAAAGAAAACTGCTGAAATGTGCTGTGCAAATAAACTTGACTTGACTTGACTTGACATGCTGTTTCAGCACAGGATATGAAGTCCTCAGCTACAGCTATGAAGTGCTATAGGCAGACTAAATGTTTGCTTTTGGTCATTAGACGTTAGGAATTTGACTCGGAAAGGATGCATCGTGAACAGCTCATCGCAACCTTTGTGCTCAGAAATCCTATTTCATTTAATAGACAAAAGTTTGAGCCTTTCCTTTCATTATTTGGCGCCGCATTGATCTGAAATGAAGTGCTGCAGTTAACATGGTTGAGCGAGAGCGTCGGATAGAAACTCTTGTTTGTAGAACCAAAATGAGGCAGAGCCTCTTTGATAGACCAGTGCAGTTCAATAGCAAAGCAAGTGAAGCTGCTCTTCAAACATGCTCTGCCTGACTGGACGTTTTAAAATGCCTGTGTAGCAGCGATGCGCTCTGACAGATTGCTGTGCAATTGATTTTCCTAAGTCTCTATATGGTCTTCATTTGCACTCCACCAGCTCTGAAAAGCAGAACTACACAGTATTTACTTTTAGTCCAAGTTTAGAAACTGTGTTAATGATTGCTGCTATAAATATTTCAAACTGCGTTCGGTGTACAGCAGCATGTCAAACTGGAAAATAAAGTCTAAGATACAGATTGTCTGAAAAAGAGCATTAGCTTTATCCTTTTGGGCATTGACACAAACAGCCTGTACGCTCAACTTTGCAGTGGGAATGAGGTTGTGAATCCTTTGACGAAGCCTTTTCTCCACAAACAGACACCAGAGAATGAGACAGTGACACTGACAGCATGTTAAATTTAGAATCCCCACTCGCAGACGTAGCTGCGGCTTCATTTTATTTCTGGCGCACGTCGCCCGCAGAGCCTCTGCAAAGGTTTTGCATATTACAATGTAAACATCAGACAGGTTGGAATCCGTGCACGTAATGAACACAGTGGAATTTGTGATGTTCTTGCACATTTTGGTGTTTTGGGAGAGAATTGTAAGAAGAAACGTATACGGACTAAAATAGCATCAAGTTGTCAAGAAGAGATGAGGACAGGAGGAGTGCATTTAATTTTGATGATGATCATCAGACATCAGTACTCCTTACTGATGTAAGGAGTACAGAAGGTGGGGAATGTGATTTCTGAATGAAAGTCTCATTTTTTTTGTTTAGTCTCTTTTCCGATGCTACGTAGCAACTGACAGCTGTTGCTGTCATAAATTGTGCACACCCTCTTCCTGATCAAGTATTTCTGTGTTTAGATATCTCTTTCCTCAGAGGAGCTGTTGACAAACCTGTTGTTGTCATTAAGTGTTTGTGCTGCATTTGCTTTGACTCCTCCCTGCTCCGACACACCTGAATCAAGTGACCGGTGATGGCCATGCACTAAGAACCTCTGAAGGAAACGACACGAAAACCTCCCAAGAAGACGCCGAGAGCAACTTCCTTCTTCACCAAATGGAAACAAAAATGGTGTGGCATCAGAATTTAGCAGTTGTCTCTGATACAGTTGACTTTCACATATTTATTCAAACTGCACTGAAGTGAGCTCAACTGAGTTTGCAGGTGGACCAGAGTTTCCTTCTTTGGTCCACATCAAAATTTCAGTTACGCATTCACACCCTCCCAAATGAACCGGACTTTCTAGGCAAACGGACCAGAGTTGATTAAAGTGGATTAATCAGGACTCGTGTGAATCACCCAAATAACTTCTGCTTAAAAGTCAATAAATGCAAAGGTCAGAGCTGGATATTTCGAGGTAATTATTTTTTTAGCCTCAAGAAAATATTATATTGATTCACTCAAAGCAAGTTTAGAAATTGTTGGCTTAGAGCAGGAGATTTCTGCAGTTGGATTCTATGCCAAGCAAAACGCCTGCTTCAGTAAAGCAGGGGTCAGCAACCCAAGTCCTTGAGTGAAGTCCTGCAGCTTCTGGATGGATCCCTGCTCCAAAACACATGAATCACATGAATGAACAGGCCTTTTCAAAACTTGCAGACATGCCCAGGAGGAAATTCTCTCTTCTTTTATTCAGGCATGTTGAAGCAGGGATGCATTTACAAGTTGCAGGACAGTGTCACTGAAAAACTGAAGTCGCTGAGTCTAGCAATAGAGAAATCTGATTTCATCCGATCTCTTTTGTAAAAGTCCTAATATTAAATTTGACTCCAAGAAGAGGACAGATCACATTCTGCAGTTGTGTAGAATACCACAGCAACCCACTGTTGACCAAGTTATGAATCAAAATACATCATTTCTATGCTTAAAAAATAAAGCATGAGTGTACATTATGACTGATAAAACTGAAGACAGAGCATTTACTCAAAATGATTTACAGCAGCCCTGCCACTGCAGGAGAAACCAGCAAGATGGATTGTTGGTGTTCAGATGTGATTATCTCCATTTATACTGCAACGCACACTTTCCGTTTCCCCAGGAGGATGGAGGCTTTCTCGGGTTTGACTTTATTTACCTGCTTGTTTGTTCTGGGCTGTCAAATTAACTCTGTGAGTGATGGCCACGTCTCCCTGTGGGACCATCATAAGGAAATGATGGTAACAGACACTTGTTTTCTCCACACTGAGAGCTTTGGTGCAACCTTTACTGGTGTGACCATGTTGGCTGTTTGTTGATGGCTATATTTTTTTCTTTGCTGTTTTAGGTTACGAGAAAGGAGCTACTAGCCTAAACTTATCCACATATCAACCGTTAGAGATAAAAAAAAAAAGTGAAAAGCAACTGGAACTGCAACAGACCCAGGTTCATCTTCAGCGTGTGGTGTTACATATTTCAGTCACTCTTCATGCTATGATTCTCTCAGTCTGCTTTCTAACTCCACCTGCTTCCAATCAGTACATCAAACTCACCCGTTGCTTGTTCCACTGATCGCCCTCCTCTGTATTTATACTCCTCGGTTCAGTCAGGGCATTTGCAGATCCTTAAAGTTTTTTTCAGATGTTTTGTTCCTGGACTCTTTTAGGATCGTTTCACGCCTGAGATGTTTGGAGTGTTTAAAGCAAACTCTGGTTTGTTTGTGTAGGTGTGAAAACGGCCGTTGTACTGAAGCGGTGTGTTTCCGGTGATTGGACCTCCGTTTAATGCTGCCAGCAGCTGCTCACTGCAATCTTGTGCCAAATGTCTTCCTGCGGCCAGGATTGCATTGCATTATGGGATGCGCCAGAGTAAACAAAGTAATAAAAACGTAAAGCCCAATGCAACTTTCAAGACGTCTTCTCGAAAACGTTTGTTACACTTCTCAAGTAATTTTACCTGAAACGGCACCCAGAGACACTGATGTCATTAAGTCCTCGATAGTTTTTACTAGCTCACATCACTTTATTGAAACCCTTTTTTACTCATTTGAGTCTACAATATACTAAAAGAGTGGCTGTGTGGGAATAAAACCTCTTATCCACTGTCAAGAACAGAGGAAGATCTGTAATTCTGGGAGCCTGTCTGTCCTCTAAAGTCCCTGGAAATGTACAGTTTGTCATCATAAACTCTTTGACTAAAGATCAAGTGGGATCTACAAGAAAACTGAAACTGAGTCACCACTGGGTTTATGTTCAGTCTTTCAGCAGAGCGATGATCCAAAACATGGACTATGAAGGAGTTCCCGTGACACACAGCCAACCTTCTCCCACCAGACGTAAACCCAATCAGAGCACAGAGAAAACCCAGCAGTCTGCAGCTAGAGACACTGTGTTAAAACCAATAGTGATTTGCTGGAAGTGTGAGAAACATAATGAAAGTCCAACAAATCTGGACCCAGAGATTATGCTAAAACACTCATGTACAAAAGATTGTTACTTCCATTGCATGTATATAATGATTATATGTCTTAAGGTTGGATTTTTGCTCCATGTTTTAGTGCGAGATTATGCTGCTGAAATAAAAGATGGATTTAGTTCACATCCTTTACCAGAGTGCCAATGAGTGTGAAGGGTGCTGTATTTGAAAGTTAAACGATCATAGTTCTCCCCCACATGGTGCAAGACGAAATCAAAGACATACCTTGCAGATGTATTGACTTGTATCATGTGGTGCCCTCACAGCATTTTCATATCGAAGCAGAAGCTCTCATATAGACTCCCGCGAAGCTGCGCGCCTCGCTCTAAACGCTTTAACGTCAAGAAGCAGAACGCCGTCTGAAGCCTCAGATACAAAACTGATGCAAAGCCTTTACTTTCACTCCAACACAAATCATTCACATGCTTTTAGACCCAAACAAGGAGAATCTACTTCACTACCTGAACTTTTCATTTTGTTTTGCTTTCAAAACAGAGAAAAACCTTTAACTTCAAATATGCAGATATTCTCAAACAGCTTTAGATCTACAGCAGAACTTTTTTTTTTTCCCAATTCATTGCAAAACTCATAGCAATCAATTGGAATGCATGGAGAACATATTGTGGACGCCGATTTTCAACATTTGCCACTGATTCTCAATGGAATTTTCAGCTGGACTCTAAGTAGGCCTTTCTAATCTGCTTTTATCTAAACCGTGATCGCAGATCCTGTTTACAGATAAGTTGACTTCTGAAGACAACTCCATGATCGGGAGCTGATGCCACTTTTTTCAGACTTTTGTTTGTATGAAATCTCTGAATTTTCCTTGTATTTCTTATGTTGTTTTTGTCATGTTGCGAGGAGAGGACGCTTGGGACAAAGGCTCAGTCAGACGGCGGCGTGATGTGTTACGTTTATTTCTCATCTTACATTCAGACATCGGTGGTCAGACTCGGAGGTTCAGCTACTTCTCTCCTACTCACGTGAACACCAGAATGGTTAGGCTACGATCCCGCGCCGCTGAAAGGCGTAAGATAACAAGGGGAACAGGTGAAAAAGGTTACTAATCAGCGGGAGACACAAGAGGGTAAATGAAACTAAGGACCAGAATAAACGTGGAAACCCAGCATAAACCCCAAACATAGGAAGAAAAAACAGAAACAAACCCAGATATATCTGACATTGTGACAGTTTTTTCTTTATCTTCAAGGTATCACAGTAAACAGCTTAATGTTAGGGAGTGCAACATGACAAAATGTAAAGCGGTTAAAGAAGCATGAATGCATTTGCACGTTGCTGCACCTCCTTGTAAAGCCCAGTTCTTCATCATTTCATAATCGGCCCTGAAGAGCAGATGTTCCTGAATTTGTTTTTGCGAGTTTCAGACAAAGATCAGGTTCTGCTTAACTGTTGTGCATAAAGACACGTTCCACAAACAACGTGATAATTTAGTTTTCCACTCTAGATGAAGGCACATCTGTGCTGTTTTTGATGTTACCAGATGATAAAATCCATTCTATTTGCTTCTTTCAGTTAAAATATGGAGGAAAGTCGGAAGACTAGCTCCGGTGTTCTAACGTTGTTTCTCTGAACGCGTGTTAAAGGTCATGAGTGACAGCCAAATTGGCTCCTTCAGAGTTAAATACCTCTGAGTTTCAGCTGAATAATAAAAAGACCTTTCAGGACCCTTTTTTTGTTTAAATGTAACTTATTAGCAGGTGTTGCTGCAGGAAAAGGACCGATTCATTGAATTAGAGATAGCTCTGGCTTTTATGCTCCCTCAGAAACATGACTTGCACAGTAAATAGTTTCTGATGCCACAAGTGGAGAATTATTTCTTTCTGATGTGCAAATTTCACAAAAGGGGAAAAACAGATCAGTTCTTTGATGTCTGCTGTTTTTTTGTTTTTTTCTTCTATCCAAACCATCCAAAATATCTTTGTTATATCCATTTTCCTATGAATTATGTGGCTCTTGATAAAAGCAAATATTTCTCATCTTGAACTAAATGTTTAAACACTTGGGACGTTTGCTCCTAACTCTTTCCAGAAAGGTTTGTCTTAATCTAAGATTGTTGAACAGCTTTGGGCCACATTTATTTTGGAACAACCAACAAGAAACACAAAATGAAACAAACCGTTTCTTAAAAGCTCAAAACTTTAAAAAAAAAAAAAAAAAAAAAAACTTCCGTAATGGTGGATGTTTTTTTTGTTTTGTTTTGTTTTGTTTTTTCCAGAGAGATGTTGGGTTAAATGCAAGTTTGACACAGTAATATTTAACACAGCGAGAATACCAAATAGTGCCCTTTTTTTGTTGTTGTTGTAAATGTATTTAAATATAATTTTGTGAAGATTTAACCGTCCAGAGACGATGGCGATACGCTGGAAACCATGACATAACAGAGTGAGGAAACTCCAGCAATGAAAAAAGTCAATGTCTAAGCACACAAATCCTTTTTACAAGAAAAAAACATGGAAGAACATGATGCTATAGTC
>NW_015113629.1:229739-231891 GCF_001443285.1 Poecilia latipinna | reverse complement strand
TTTCAATTAAAACAGTGTACCTTGGCTCAAAAAAGGTTGAAAAACACTGCTATAGTCAATGGTCAGAGAAACAGTCCAGGTCAGAGAAAGCAGAACTGACCCGGATTCTGTGAGGCAGGAGGTTTAGAGGTAAAATCAGAGTAACTCATAGTGTTGACAGTGAGCAGGCAGAGGTGGTGGTCAGGAAGGCAGAAAGCAGGTCAGGACCAAAGATATGGAACGTTCAAGAGCTGTGACGGGCATGATGATGGAGGACGTCCCACTGTGGGGTTTGTATAGGCTGCGGCAGAGACAGAACCAATCAGCAGCCAGCGGGAGGGGGAGGGGCAGAGGAGCAGTGGCAAACATGGCGCCAGGATCAGGGAAATCATGAGAAACTTGTGAAAACAAACCAAAAATATAAAACCCAGGGGTCCAGTTTGAAAGACAATTACCCCTGACACTGACCAAATCTCTTTAAAAAAAAAAATGCTCCTGCTAACATATCTGGCATCTAGCAAATAGGAATAATTAAGCTAATCCTAACTAACCTCCTACTGAAATGGACTATCAGTCTGAACTGCATCTGTCACTACCTGACGTTACACAGCTATAAAGACACCAAAGGCAAAAATCCATATAGTTTGTGTATCTTGTGCTGCATAAATGCAGAAACGAAATGAAAGAACGAAGCAGCGCATCGCTCCTTTCCCTCTACTTTCATCTGGGCTGTTCCCTGAGGCTCTGGAGGCCTTTCCTGCTGCGCTGCCTCGACCTGTGGAGGCCTTCAGGACATGCCACTGGCCCTCCACCACTCTGCGCCTCTCCAGTAGCTCAGCTCCACTCACACAACTCTCGAAAAAGAATCTGCACTTAATAAAAAATATATATAAAATGTTCTCTGGAAAGGCTTTCATTGTGCACACGAAGCAAAATGACCCATTCAACGTCAGTCTGTCTCTGCTTGTTTCTTTGTATCACGATCTATTTTCTAAGCCGACAATATGTCTGCTTTCCAAATCCAACTGGAAGACATACAGGAAATTAGCTATTTAAGGACGCCGCACCAGATAAATGTAAATGTTCTTCATGCTTGTCAAACAGTATGGGATATAATTGTAGAAGCCTGCTTTAATTAGGTGCATGAATTGCTCTCAGTGTGTGGGTGAGTAGTTGTCACTGCCCCGCTCTTGCAATCTGTACTGCTGACATTATGCTACATCTGCTCGTGCTAAACGGTTTGCTGCACAACTCTACGATGACCTCATAGACAGAAGTTACACAGCAAAAAGTGTGACTGGCTTGACATGCGGTGAACCTGGTGGTTTGCCTGTAATCTGCTCTGTGTCAGCATCTTATTCACAGAGCGAGATGCACTCCGAAGGTTTAAGTATCATCAGAAATGACTTTATTTTTACTAATTCAGTTCAGAAATTGAATTCATGTTATATGGATTCATTAAACACATACAAAGTTACATATTTTAAGCTTTATTTCTGTAAAATTATTCTGGGTTACAAGTAGGCCTGTCACGATAACAAATTTTGCTGGATGATTAATTGTCTAAAAAATTATTGCGATAAACGATAATATTGTTTCAAGACCTTTTGACATTGATTTAATGGAAATGACATAATAATACATGTGATTTCCTGCCATAGATAGATACACTTTATTTTCAAAAGAACACATAACAGTGGAACTAAACAAACTAAATAAACAAAAACAAAAATAAAATGGATTCTCAGCCTCCATTAACAAAAAACGTACTTGAATAAAAACTAAAAAACATAAAGCCAAAGTGGAAATAAATACTGCATTCAACCAAAAGAGTGCAGATTATAAAGTCTGTATACTATATTGGCCTTCAGTAATCACTAGATTTAAATAAAGATGGGCACATCCGACTACCTAATGCAATAGTTCACACTACACGACTTTTTGCCCCCATTTTCTTAGAACGTTGGCCGATCTAAGATTGTTGCTGGTGATTTCGTAACCGATCATCCTGGAGTGTGTTACGGTAGATCGTCGTGGCCGCTCCCATCTAAATCAGGGGTTTTCCCCGACTGGGAGCTTAACGTTGAATCAGAAAGTGCGGATTCTCCTCCATGCTTTCTGAGGGGAAATTACGGAGGGGAATCCGAAACAGCATTGGAGATGATATGTGGAA
>NW_015113629.1:196296-227089 GCF_001443285.1 Poecilia latipinna | reverse complement strand
CAGAAAGTGCGGATTCTCCTCCATGCTTTCTGAGGGGAAATTACGGAGGGGAATCCGAAACAGCATTGGAGATGATATGTGGAAACAGCAATAATATTTATTTAACATTTCATACAAAGAATATAGAAAGGACAAGTTGGAGCCAAATTGCTACCGCAGTCGATTAATTGATTTATCGTTTATCGCGACAGGCCTACTTACAAGTGATAAAAACGACATACATTGGACCCTGTTTGTCATGGAGATTAGCTGAGACCTACTTGAGACCCCTTCCAAAACATATTACTGCATGTACTCAACACCAAATATACCTTACTACCCGTACAGATTTCTGTCTTTCTAATGTCAGGGAATATCCTTAATATTGTAAATATATGCCTTTATTCATGGAAATTTGTCACTTATTCTGGTAGAAAGCTGTGATTTTTCTCCTGTTGTTACTTAGCATCTATCTCTGGCATCCACCATCTTTGAAACTAGAGCGCCAGACGTCTACTGCTGTCCAACCGACTGATCTTTTCTTTCTCATATTAAGTTACTTTATCATCTAATTGGATCCTTATGTAGCAAATAACCTTTAAACAGAGAAATATGATAAAACAGTAAAGTCTCACTCTTTGGTGCTTCACGTCAGTGATGCGCCACCTGCTCCCGACAGAAGCACATTCACTGTGACTGCTGGCTGTTTGGAGGGAGCAAAGCTGTCTACAAGAGGAATGAGAAATTTCTGACATTTTTTGCATGCATCTATTATCTTCCATGTGGGAAAGCAGCATGAGTCCTTTTGGGGAAATTGTTCCCTCAGTTCTAATCCTTGCAGAGACATCAGCAGAAGACTGATGTAGATCCCTGTGAAGTGGCAAATGGAGCTGTGCTGTCGCCTCTGTGACAATACAGTGCAGCACAGAGAGCAGAACGGGGAGTGAGGAGAGACTTCAGAGCCGCACCGAGGAATCACTTTGGCAGATGGCTAACGCTGTCAGGGAAAACAGCTCTTTAAAGTGTCTTACCTGTAATTTCCTGCCTACAAAGCAATCACCGAGCGAGCGCACTTCCTATATTTATTTTTAGGTGCTGAAAACTGTAATGGACTAAAACTGCCATGGTTGAAGGGTTGGTATGTAACTTTTATCATTTAGTTTAGATGAAATGGTTTTTAGTACATTAGAATATGCATTTTTGCTTGCGTGGTTCGTTGTTTCCACATGTTTTATCAGCGCCAGAGGTTTTTTTTCTCTAACGATTCTGTTTGGTTCCGGGTTTATTTGTCGGGTTTGTGTCGCAGAGCTTGTGCATGTTTTGGTAATTGGATAATGTCATGATAAAACATTGGTGGTCAGCCTTCAGGCATGAGGTTATTGTGCTGACCATTTAGTCATTTGGAATATGTCAGGTTGTTTGTTATTGCCATTAATGTCTTTCTGTATATCAATTCATTCCTTTTACTTTCTTAGTTCTTCCATGTGTTCTGCTCATTGTGTTATGAAGCTAATAGCGAAAATTCAACCTGGAAGACTCCATCCCCTCCGTTCGTCCATCGGCGTCATGCTCATCTCAGTCCTCAGCGCTGGACCTCACCTGGCGTGTCCAATCATCAATCAAGCTCAGCATAAAAGGATCCACACCCAAGTCGTCGGCCGCTTCCCAGCTGCGTTCAACCCACCACCTCCCCTTCTCCACCCACATCCTTCGGCTCTCCAGGATGGCACCCTTCCCAGACCTCCACCACCAGTGTCGGGCCCCGGGGGAGAGCATCCCTAATCGGTTATCGGGATGTTCATCGAGTTCACATCAAATCTCAGCTCAGATCAGCTGCCGGGGCCCGAGCGCCAAAGAACTGTTATGCATTGCTGTCATTAAACCTTTTAATTGTTCCTTTTTCTTCGTCTGAGTCTTTCCAGATTGAATTATAATGTTGGTCATTTTTCAATTTTAGTTAGTACAGCCATGGCCTGATCCTGCTGTGTCCAGTCATGTTCATTAGGAAAAGTTTCACAGCAGGTCTATTTTTCTTTTCTTTTTAAAAAAATCTGATTTCTTTTAGCGCGGTCATCCATACGGCGAATTCATTCCGACCGCAGTCAGTCGTCTGCGTGACCCACATTCACAGAAAAATAATGTGGCCGTCACACAGCAGCGCTCTGGTTACAGAGGGAATAACGGACTCTACTGTCTGTTGATTGATTTTAAAGTTAAGAATTGACAGTATTGTCGGAAGATCATTACATAAAGGAAGCTAATAAAAGGAAAGCACGGCTAACAGCAACGGCCTTTAGCGGAGCACTGACTGCCACTTCTGTGTAGAAGTCAGACTTTGTGCAGTCAGAGCCAAAGAGTTGAGGCTTGGGATGTGATGCGCTTCACTGACTCGGTCTGCTTTCATAATTTCTGAATTATAATTTTCAACCATTGCTCACATCCAGATTTACTGCATCCGGCTTCTTCTGGTGCAGAATTATGACGTACGTGTCACATCAGGGATGTAGAAGTATTTTTTTTCTCATTTTTTTAGCTATAAAATGATCAAAGGTTTTTTCCACAGAGTCTCCAGCTTTATTTCTCTGAAGCTGCTGTCCTTCCGTTTTTAGATGCATCCTTTCTCCAACACCTGAATCAGATGAATGTCTTGTGGGCTCTGCAGGGCTGAATGACTGATGAGGAACTTCAGCCATTTGATTCAGCTGCTGGAGGAAGAGATGCATGTGAAGCTGCCGACTGGTCGCTCTGGAGGACTGGACTTCTTGGGCGCCTCTGGTGCGGTCGATGCTTGGCCACAAAGAACGGAGCTGATAATCAGCAGCTGAAATCTTAATTTAGATGTCTACTCTTTCCTAAGATGGAATATTTAAAATGACTTTA
Organism: Poecilia latipinna; assembly: GCF_001443285.1. Taxonomy (NCBI): domain Eukaryota; kingdom Metazoa; phylum Chordata; class Actinopteri; order Cyprinodontiformes; family Poeciliidae; genus Poecilia; species Poecilia latipinna. The sequence goes on along the minus strand of NW_015113629.1, from coordinate 224,230 downwards.
GTGGCCAGACTCTGTCGTCTGCATGCATCATCAGATCATCAGCGGCTGGAAAAAAAAAAAAAAAAAAACCCCGGAAACTTTTCTTTTACACAATCTTCTCATTAGGTTGATAAACTGGATGACAGAGGGTATCCATAAAGTCCAACCTTCACAGAGGTATTTCTTGCTGGTTTTTACTGCTGCTGGGAGTGGTTTGTAAAGAGACGCGCCGACATCTGCTGTGAAGATACTGTATTTTTAATTTCGCCTGTTCGACTGAGTGCCCATAAAATGAAACGAACAAGTCAGCGCTCTTTTGTTATGAGCACAGCAGACTTATAACACTGGTTTGAAATGCATTAGTTTGATAAAAAAAAAAAAGGAAATAAGCATTTATATTTATGAATGCGTCTTATTCCAGCGTCGTATATGAGGAAATAACTTGAAAGTGCCCCAGAACGAACAGCTCATGTCCATTTGATGTGTTGTCGAGGAGCTTCTGATATAGTGGCGATGAAAAATGCTCATTTCAGCAATGCCTCTTTCTGTCTGTGTTCATATTTTATGGCGTCCGAGTAATAAATCACAAGGTCAACACGCTGTGCACAGACACAATGCTGCTGGTGGAAATAAGATTTCTTTAAAAAGATGGAACATGCAGCATCCTTTGCGCTTCCTGGAGCCACTGGCGTGTGAAAAAGCTGTAACGCAAACGCATCTATTGTTGCAGCAGCATAATCCCACACTGACAAAAGTTCCACTCTTTATTTTAAATGTATTAATTTTATGAGTTGAAGATCACACGTCCAATTTGTCCCCACAGAACCCCGGCTGCCATAACTGTTGGCATCCCCGACAATTTCTGTAAAATTGATGTGACTGAAGATTAATACTTTAGTTGCAAAGTTCACAAGTCTATAGGAGCTTTTAATCAGTCCTTTGTATAACCGCTTTCACTCAGCCACCCTTCAAAATGGGGAAGAAGGGAACATAACAGAAAATAACCTGATAAGTCAGAAAATGGCTACAAGAAAATAAGTGCAGCCAAAACCTGTAAACTAAACCAGGAGTACCCAGAGAAAACATACTGGAAGAACATGCAAACTCCGTGCAGAAAGACTCCAGGCCGGGATTCAAACCCAGGACCTTCCTGCTGCAAGGCGACACTAGCTGTGTTTATGCTAACGTCAACTTTGCAGCTGCAGTGTTTCCATTAAATCAGAAATTAAAATCACATGTGAATAAGCTTGTTCACTTAACAAGTCAATGAAAAGATATAAACTCATAGTTCACCCATGGCATCTACCAGCTAGATACAGTAAATGTACTTTAAATGAAACTGTTCAGTGTGTAGTTCTGCCGCTTCAATAAAATGTGTGTTTTGCACATCTTTACCTGCGGTGCCAGTAAGTAACTGTTACAGTTCCTGTAAATTTCTTTAAGTAACAATAATCACAAATGGCAAAGAAAATGTGGCGTTTTCTATGAATAAGAACTGTAGCGCAGATAGAAAAAGAGCAGCTGAGAGAGTTATCACCTTAGAAACTATGAATTGTCAACAGTTTCCTCCTGCATACATCCAGTTTGCGTGAGGAGAAGAGCTCGGCAGGGGGCCCACACCGTAAATGAGATTCTTCACCCAAACCCCCCTGCTGGGCCTAAATTAAGTCTGCACTCCTCCCACTCTCGGTTCTTGTCCGTGAAATAAACGTACAGCTCCAGATTTGCTGCGTAGTTTAATTAAACACACAAAAATTAATAGAGAGAAGAATTAATGGAGGGATGTGGCCTGTTTGCTTGTTTGATAATGCAGCTTTGTTTAGCTTATCAGACACAGACTCATTATTTAGTGTGGTATCTGATTAACGCTTTAAGAGACATTTATTGTTTTTGCAGATGTGCTTAAGGAGCTACGACTAATGAGAGAAATGTTGGACTCCGCCGCCTCCGTCACCTTCTTTCTAACTGAAGGTCTCTCAGCAGTTTGCTGCTGGACAACAAGGAACCGGGTTCAGTCGAGTGTGCTTCTTGTTTCCTAACAACTGCAGTTTTAAATTGTGCTCACACAAGTTGTGCAAAGTCGCTTTACTCTTTTCTTTTCCCCCCACTAATAACAGAAACAAGAATAATGTTCCATACTCTTGATTTGCTTTTGGACACAAGTGGACATAAGCTGGGAACCAAAACTACTTTTAGTCCACGTCTTGGTGCTTTGACGCACATCCTCCGTTCTCTTCAACGAGGACTCTGATTCGCAACCAACGAATCAGAGTCCAAGGTTAGAACTCGTGTGCATCCATGTGTCATTTTTTTTGTTTTGTTTTTTTTTTCCTTTAAGAAAAGGCTGTCAACATTCTCTATAACCTTTGAATGCAGCTTCACTTAAAGCGGTGTTGTTTGCAGAGATGTGTGAGAATACAGTGTACCGCTATGCGAACGCCGTCTCCTTGCGTGTGGGTGGGTGTCGGTGGTTCACTTCAACAAGCTGCTTCATTTGGACTCCAGCAGGGCATTTCAGACAGCGTCACCTGGTGGGCAGCCAGACCAAGTTCAAAGAAAATATCTTCAAACTCACATAGGCAGAAATTCTGAAGATCAACACCTTTTACACACCAAAACATACCAGAAGCATTGATTAACTGAGGACAAATGTCATTGTTTAAAAAAAAAAAAAAAAAAAATCACACCGGTTTCATTTCATTAGTTTTATGAAAGGTCGAGACGGAAAGCTGCAGTTTGTCATCAAGGTAGACATCATCCATATGTGTCATTGAAATTTCATACAAAATATTGACTTACTGCTAAAACATTGGACCACAACCTTCTGCGATTACTTGACACTTTCTCTAGAAACGCTTATAACCTCTTATTGTAATAACGCCGCATTTGTTTAACATTTATTTTTACCAGGATACAAAACCATTGAGATTAAAAACCTCTCTTTCCTTCTCACCGACTGTCTCCAGAGTCGGTGAGAAGGAAAGTGAGCATCACTCTTGGATCAGCTGCAATGTAGTGAATAGGGAGTCGGTAGCATTGCTCTGAGGTATTCTGAGTGCAAAGTAGCTGGGATGAAAATCAGTACCTCCAAACTGAAGACTGGCTTTTTGAACCAGAAAATGGCAGATTGTTCCTCTGGGTTGGGAAGAAGTCCAGTCAGGTGTAAGAGTTTCAGTATCTCAGAGTTCTGTTCATGAATTACGGGAAAAATGGATTTGGTGATTGATGAGCGGATAATCTGACAATATATGTTTTTCCTACGAGTTCATAATTATGTTAACTTCTTTAATTTTGGATAAAAACTCATTTTTTATCCAAAAAAATGAGTTTATTTTCCTAATGTTCACTGCCTACTCTGGAGTTGGTTTAGCACCACCTGAACTTTTCTGACTTTATATCTTGTGTGTGTGTGTGTGTGTGTGTGTGTGTGTGTGTGTGTGTGTGTGTGTGTGTATACAGTGTAAAGTTCTGTACTGATGTGCAGAACCTGGAGCCTCAGGAAACACTGAAACCGAGTTTCCTCATTAGCAAGAAACCAGCAACAACACTTGTTGTCTGAGCATCAGCAAAAAATAGCGTGGCTCACAGGCTCAGGTGCTGACCAAGTGATGAACTGCTGCTTCACTTCTGACGCTAATTATCCCCAAAATGGCAATGCAAATTCAATTAGCAGCACAGCGCAAATCTGCCCAGCGCATTCACCTTTTAAAGCGCAGAAACGAGGAAGAAGAGTCTCCGCGCGGGGGGTTTGACTTCCTTTCAGTCAGCGGAGGTGCAGAAACAAGAATGAGGAGTGTGAAACTAAAAAGGAAGAAGCATCTGGGCTGCATCCTTTAAGCAGGTTGCACGTTTGGCTCCGTCCCAATCACAGCAGGTGTTTAATGATTGACAGCATGGAGCACGCGTCCTTTGAACTTGGTTGCATTCATTAGTAGCTCAGTGAGTCTTCCTTGTAACACTGAACTCTTGATTTTGAGAGCCAGTGCTGCACTCTGGGCTCGAAAACAAATGAGGGTTTTGAATATGTGTGCCTTAGAGAGCTATAAAAATCCAAATGACACTTTCTCAGCTCCTGCTGAGATGGATTTATTTTGTCCTCATGGCTGCAGACAGTAGATGGTATCTCTGCAATGTAGGACCGTGACCTTGCACAGTGTGTCAAGGCCTCTTTATCACTGGAAATGTCACAGCCAAGTTCAAACATGTCAGCTGCTAAGACTCCACATGTCCGAGCAAAGACACCTGGGTATTGCTCGCTTGCGTTTGGCTAAAAAAGGAGCCGGAATTGGGACGGTGCACGGACGGTGACAGATGATGTCTCCCAAGTCCCCCATGGAACAAATACAGCAAGACGAGGCGGCTGAAGGGTTGTCATCTCCTGCAACAACTGCAATAAATCTACTTGATCTTCATCTGCTGCTACTATATGCACTTTTATATGAAACCAGTGCTTTATCAGACAGGCTCGCTCAATCTTTTATAAAGTATGAGCAAAGCGTGCAGCAGTAAAATTCATTTTTAAAAAGGTGTACCATCTCGATGTACGGATGTATGGGGTAAGTCGTCAGGCCTAAGAAGTCACGAATCATATCACACAATTCATAAGACACAAATCATATCTTCTGTCACATATAAAAGATTATAAATGTACTAATTAGCATTTTCAGCCCTCAGAGCAGGAAGTGGGAGGTTGACGTGGCTGCAGCTCTGCTTTCTGTGACTGTTGGATGGAAAAACATCACTCAGCTTCTTCACATTCACCCACAAGCTGGAGTTACTGCAGTTACTGCAGCACAGTCGTCTGCTACGGGAAACCAGAAAGATTCAAAGATTGTTCCTTTATGACTGCAAAGAATTAAACTGAACATGAACGGACAAGCTCAATTCAGTCCAACTGATCCGTTCAACACAGAACAACAGGGATAGTAGCTGGAAGATCCCAAAACACCTGCAGCTGGAACTGCAGCAATAGATTCCAGAAAACTAAGTCAGGTTCGTTTTTACAGCTTTACTGTAGGAAATAATACAATAGATTAGAAATAACATCTGTGACAGACTGGCGACCTGTCCAGGGTGACCCCGCCTCTCGCCCGGAACGTTAGCTGGAGATAGGCACCAGCAACCCTCTCTGCGAAGAGCGCCGGAAATGAGGGTCCCTGATGTGACCGTGCAACAACACCTCCATTAACACACACAAATGACTGCAGTCATTACAGTTCTGATAACATTTACTGTTCCTGAGTGGGGACATTCCAAGTGTATCAGCAACAAATTAAACGTAAATAGAAGCAAATTCATACAAAGATAATACACATATATATATATATATATATATATATATATATATATATATATATATAGAAACAAAAAATAAGACTAAAAGACTTTGCAGTAGGTGCAAACTTGTAGAATAAGAAAAAATAAATAAAACATCTTCCAAATCTATAGAAATGTACAAGTGGGTAGGTTAATTTTTTTTATTTAATCTAATTTGTATGTACATTTGTTGACAAGAAGTTAAAAAACTTCAGATCATGTCAGAAAGGAACCTTCAGTCATTGTGATTATTTCTAACAGAAGACAAATATCATACAATTTTTAATAAAATCTCTGATCGGAACACTTCATGTTTTGACGAGTTCCAGTTTTGAGGTGGCATTTATTTCTTCATCAGATGTAAGAACGCTGAGAGTGTTTTAGGGCAAAAATCCTGCACAGGCCAGGAAACCTTGAATATGTCAACGTTAATCTACTCTCGAGGGTTTGAGCGTTAAAATCTAACGGAGTTCTAGCGCAGAGAAACAGTGACGTCTCTTAAACCGAAGCGTCATAATTGACAGATGAGATTCCCTGTGTGATCCAAAGGTGATTTACACTCACGCTGCTGCATAGTCAATTTCCACACTTCCAACTTTAGCCACAGACTCACTTTAAATCTTCTTATTGCTCTCAGTGGTGTGAAAAACCTTGTAGAACCGCAGTTCCTTATCATTAATATTTATACGCGACCATTGATATTCAGAAACTGTAAGCCGTCTCTGCGAAGAGCGCCGGAAATGAGGGTCCCTGATGTGACCGTGCAACAACACCTCCATTAACACACACAAATGACTCCAGTCATTACACTTCTGACTGCTTGTAACGGTAATAGGCCATCTTTCTTTGTTGGACGACTTTGGAAGCAAAACTGCACTGAATGAAGTTAATAAAGTCATTTTTAGATCATTTGCTTTAAAATTAGAGGACCAGCAGTCAGATTCGGCCTATTATAAAATGAGCAGATATGCTTAGTGGTTGTAAATTGGCAGATATTCTGTTATTATGTCAGTCCGGCAGCTCAATAGATCTAATATCAAAAAGCTATTATTCTAATTTAATACCCCATTTGAATAGGACCTGAGGATATCCCATGATTTTTAATAACTTTACAGATGGATGAGGGTGATGCTAACTCTCCTTGAATAAGTGTGCACAGAAATGGAAATCCTTTCGTTACCATGGGAAGACTCAAATATCAACATACCCTAATTTATACTGGGACAGAGGAAGAAACATGACCAAACAACTTCAGTAATAAGTTATTTAATTTTTACTCTGAGAAAAATAAAAGATAAAAGAAATTTCTAAGCTGTTTCTTTTTTTTTTTTTTTTACTAACAACATTAAGGGGAAAATTCAGCCAATCTCTTGGTTCCCCCGGTTTAAAGGCGCCTGTTATTTATGGTATTTGAAGTCACCACATATCCACATGGGAACCACACAACCACAACGCCCGCCTCTGGACTAAACAAATCAAAGGCCATTATTCATCTGAAGATATTTCTGAACCTCTCTGGTGGATCGCATCATTTGTCAAATCAAAGCTGCGGAGAAGCAAAGCAGAAACGGACTTGTCCAAAGTTCTGTGGAAACTTACTCCGCTGCCCCAGAGGTTACAGAGAGAAACAATAGAGAGGGAGAGGATTAAAGCTCTGTGGAAACTAGAAGACGGTCGTATCCAGAAGCCTCCAGTTCCCCATAATGGATGACCAGTTAAAGCACAGTGGGGTGTTTTGCTTTTTGCCCCTTCTGGCTTAAAAATCGAAGTGGTAATAGGTAAAACTGTCAGTTTTGCTCCAGAAGCTGTCATAGGAAACGATTTCATTTTATTTTACAATGGATTTGCCAGTATTCTTTTGTTTCCTTCTATATAAATTTAAATCTGGTATATCTCTTACGTGGGAGGAAACTGACATCCAGTAGACCACATGGGTTAGAGACTGCAACCACCCACAATCAGCTGTTTACGAACACATGAAGTTCCCTCTAAAAAGGCTCTTAAGGTCCTATTTCAATAATTCAAACACCAAATATACATTAAAATACATTAATGTGTGTCGTGTAGCTTTGCTCCAAGGTTTTTCAGCTTCTCTAACTTCATTTTCTTTCAAATATTTTACAATCCATGAAAAGATGAAGTTTCGACAAATAGTTTGAAGTTTCGTTCAACAGAAAAATCAGCAAGACGTGTCAGGCAGTCCACTGAGTTTCTCTCAGATAAAAACTAAAACTTTAAAAAAGTTTAATGAAGTTGAAGCCTATGACGTTATATAAATGTCAGTGAGTTGATTTAGAGTGAATAGTTTTCCTTTGCTTGTACTTAGCCAGAGTCTAAGAGGAAAAACATGGAGAGTGAGACGTCGTCACTATTATCAGCAGACGGATTGCAGCTCCTCACCTGAGATCCAACTTGTTTCTGTTTGAGGGCTCTCAGAACCGGGCCTGGTCTCTGTGGATGTGTCGACTGAGCAACAATCTCTCAGCCTTTATGACAGTGGAGTCTCTGCAGAGGTAGAAGGTGGTGCTGAGGTTCCTTTGGCAGAGGTGTTGCAGCTCTGGACAGGCGCCCAGCTGGGCAGCACCCTTCTCTAAAAACCATTCATCTCAAAAACTGCTTCCTCCTGTAAATTATGTTTATTGCTTAATTTTATCTCGCAGCATATTGTTCTGTTCTGTTCTGTTTTTTATAGCGAATAAATTAAGGTTGCTCCCTACTGCTGGTGAAACATTACGAAACATATGTAACAAGACTAAGACTAACTCTATAGGTTGTAACTACAAGAACATATTCTCCATTTTCTAGTTCAAAAAAAAAAATAAATAAATAAAATTGGAAATTTCAGATAAAACACCCTGTAGGTCATACCAGAGGACAGAAGGTATTTTCTTTACCGTGGCCCGCGTTTCAACCCGCGACACTGAGCTGGTTGGCCCAGAAATAACAAGAAGCATGTAGTGGAAGATTTCATACAAAGCAGGAAAACAGACTATTGTTGTGGTATGCTTTTTATTTTTGTTGGCATCTCATGAGAGAACTGCGATTCACCACACAGGATAAAATAATCAATTGTCATGCCCTACACTCACCTCTGGTTCCGGTCGCAGCATCTTTTCTTTTTTTTCTTTTTCAGCTTGAGCTGCTTTCTGTTTCCACCTGCAGAGAAACATCTTCAGTCACCTGAACTTTCAGCTACTAACACAAAAAGATTAGTAAGTCACCATGCATCCAGTCAGATGGAAAAAAAAAAAAAAAAAAAACAGGACTGCCTTTCCAGTGTTCACTTCTTTCAAGTGAAATATTCACATTTTTATGTATCTTTAAAAAAATGGTGAATGAATATTTCTGATTGTCACTAATTGAACAAAAAATGTTATACTCTATGGAAAAAGTTAGTACACCCTAGTACCTAATAGTACTCAGTGAGACGTTTCTTGTCCCAATATGTCAGAGGAACATGTTTCTCTTTTAAATGTTTTATACTGTATTGAGATGGGGGGGTTTCTACATTATTTCTTTCTTCTTTTTTGTTTTACTGATGTAGTAACATAAATCACCCAACAATGACTGTGTCTTGGAACAGCTGCTCAGAAGAAAGTTGGAACTGCGAAACGAAATCAAGGAGATAACTTTTAGTTTTTTTTTTTTTTTTTTTTTTGAGAAGAGAAAATAAGTCTTGGTGAGTTTTGTGGCCTTAAAAAGTCCCGGTCCAGACTGTACAGCATAATGACCTTACATAGGTTAGCCAGTGCAGCAAGCATGATGAAACCGGAGCAATGCCCTGCTTCCTGCCTATGATCAATGAGGAGAAAGTATCACTGTGTCAGCGAAGGACTGCACAGTATGCCAAAGGAGGACACGCACTCCCAGAGGACCTTGCACACAGGCCCGCGCGATTCAGTCGAGGCAGAGGAGGTTAACACGCTCCGTTCCACATAAGGAGACAACTTGTGGTGTCATTTGTCAAACCCGTGCTCTCCTTCGGCCCACGTGGGTTCAGACTCTTTAGTAATTTAGCATTCTGCGTGCTGCGGCGATGCCGTTTCAGAGCGGAGTCACAGTTACTTAGCATCAAATAAAAAAAGACTTCATGCCTTATTTAAATGTGTCTTTGCAATTAAACAGATTACATTCCACCTTTTAAAATTTTAAAAAGATGTTTTATGTGGGGCTTTTTACCGTTGCGGCTAATTTGTTTATGGCCGGGCTTTCAAACTTATTACACGAATGAACAGAAATATATTACAGCGGCGCAAAACAATCCGATGGTGAACTATAAGGAAGTCGGTTCAAATTTGAGTTAATTGGGGTTTTTTTTGTAACAAACTGACAGAAAGTGGAAGATATAAGTGTGTCGTTTGCCTCCCTTGAAAAAAAACAAAAAAAAAACATTATGCCAATATTGATCCCTCAATGTTCGGTTGCATAACACTGAAGGAGGAGCCCACTTCTTTTATTTCACATTATTTAGCATTCCGACTACGCAGACACCGAGATCCTATCCGGCGTTGCACTTACAACCTTAAAATTAATTAGAATGAGGTCACACCAAGTAAGGAGGCAACTAACCCTTTTGCCAGTAATAAATCTGGAAGTTATTCCAGGGTAAACAGATTAACTAATGAGCCGTAATTCCAAGGACCTCTCTCCTAATGGCGTCGGCAGCGGAGGCCGGAGCATTCCCAGCTAATTGTGTTCAAAGCTGCCCAATAAAGGCGCGGCGCGGTAACATATGCGTCCGTTAATAAGGTTTAGCATGCGAAATAACGGCAGTGGTGAACTCATGAGGGGGGCAATTATGACAAAGCTGTGCACATCCTCGATAACCGTTTGCCTGACTCAATCTGGCTACAAGAACCCCGGGGGAGGCAGCTCGCAGCAGCTGCAGGGGCTGGAGGAGCTAAATCGAGGCGGAGGGTAGAGCGCCAGAAGAAAAGGGGGGAAAAAATCCTCACAAACAAGCGTCTAACAAGCTCCTTGCGCACTTACAGTCAGCCTGTTTCATGCATAGGCATCCGGATTACAGTGGAGACGGAACATATACGAATCTCTAACCGCTGGTAGCCAACGTCTAAACACGCGACACAACAGGACTGGAGAAATGGTATTAATGGAAATTATTATGCTCAGATCTGGCGAATAGATGGGAGTGAGTAATGCTTGTTGTAAATCCCTCATAAAGCCCCCGAGGCCAACATGGGATTATGTGACAGCATCATTGTGGATGTTTCTAAATTTACAGCTACTCTGGAAATTAGCTTTGCGCAAGATAAGTAAGAAGTAAAACAGGAAGCTGGCATCTTTTCCTTTGTTTGGCCCTCTGTCACTTTCATGGTTGCCTGCTCTTACAGAAACAAGTAAAAGAAGTTATTTCTTAGCATTGTGCTGCATAATTCAAATATAAATGTTTTCCTAAATGTCAGTAAGAAAAGGAAGAGCAAATCCAAAACCTAGGCTGAGTGTTTTTCTTGTCTAATAGAAGGAAACTTCTTGCTTTTGGTTAGTTTAGAGGAATGTAGAAACTGGTGGTTCTGCAATCAGAGCTGCCTGGAGCTTAACCCCACTCACGACTCTGGAGATAACGGTCGACTTGAGGGAAACACCCTGACCTCTGGTCAGGTGTTCACGTTTAGAGTCAGGAAAATGACAACTAGCATCTCTGCAGAAGCCACACATCCTGGACACAAACAGTTTTACCTTCAGCTCTTAGTCTGTCTGATAAACACGTCGAACATCATGCATCTTGAGTAGTTGGCTACAGAAAAAGGTGGGAGCAAACATGTTTGTTTCTCCTTATTTTATTTAACCTATGGTCTCTATCTTTATATGCATGAGAATGCTTGAAACCCATAGTAGAGATCCTTGTTTGTGCACAAAATCTCGACCAAAGCCCTGAACCAAACGATGCCCGCGTTCCTGCTCCTTCATCCCAGCACCAACTCTGTGATTGACCGGAGGAACAAATCACACATGCCATAAACTGGAGACATGTTCTCAGAAGCCAACAGCTAATCATTAGCAGGCTCTGAAATATTCAGACCAGCAAGGACTTCTATGGCTCGTTAAAAGTTCCTTCGGTTCCTCTTTCTCTCCATTCTGATGCTCAGATTGAACTTGGACTAGTCCTCTTCACCTCACAGATCCCTAAATAACATTAGTACCTGCCTTGTTATTGGCCGATTTGATATCTGCGTTAGTTAACCATTTAATAGGTGCACCTAATAAAGTGGCCGGTGAATGTAAACATTCCCTGCAGGAGTTGTTTTCTTTTATTTTCTGCAAACACTTTCATAATAATCTAAAAAATAAAGCTGGACAACAATTTATAGCTCAACCGGCGTTTTGCAGAGCCAGTGCTTCCATTTAACGACGACAACATTCAAAGACAAATTTCTGTCTTAATTTAGTACCGCTGCAGGCTAGTTTGGCACCTTTATCTTTCCAACGCAGCCAGAGACAAATGAAGACTTCTGACCACGGCCAAAGTTTTTCCATGGGAGATTAGAAAAGATGTGGGCCGCCGCGAAAATCTGGCACAGGCCTCTGCTTGGTCCAGCTCCGAGCCAGAGGAGAACAAATGACCTACCTGGAGGTTTTAGTCAGTTTCAGTTTACACAGCACCTTCTGTTGAGACAACTTTTCAGAGATTAATTACCAAATAATCTTATTTTGTTTTACCACCAACATAAAAGCAGTCTTTGAGTTTGTCGGAGCCACATTCACCTATTTGCCTTTTTGCTTTCCAGTCTTAACGGAGGGTTATTGCTGTTTTAATGAGGCATGAATTTACTTTAACTGCTTTTGTTCAGGTGACTTCAGCCTGGCAGAACCAGAGTTTGAGCTAAAGCAGCTTCTTCTTCTTGCAGGTGGAGATGAGCCAGTCGTTCTCCTTCCAGATGTCGGCTAGAAGGTTCCAGACAATTCACCCATAGATAAAGAACAAATGTTTGCATTTTGCTTGCAGGTAAAATAATACCTACATGCTATTCTTTACTCCTTTACTTTAGCAATAAAATAAAATAAACAGTAAATAGTTCAGTCAACAGCTGTTTACTGAGCCGTTGTGTGTGATTTCTCTGAGTGTTTCGTGCTCACATGAAGATACAGTCAAATCATTTCTGAGTATTCGTGGCAGAAAGGCTCGTTATGGAGGGAATTCATTATAAAAGCTCATGTTTGATCAGCAGTTTATAAAGTATGAATATTGCTGCCGGCTGTATATTTGGTTATTTTTGTGTGCATCTTTGGGCAATAAAAAGTGAGTATGCTGATATTTAGTGGCAGTGTTCGTTTTAGTGTTGATTGTAAATAAATCCCCCTGTATGGTTTTATTTATTTATTTATAGATTTTGCAGACTGGTTTACAAATATATAGTCATATTCATTAAAATATGACATGTTTTATTATAGTGAACAAAATATATTTATTAAACACGTTTTAATGAATGTATTAAATCGTGACGGCCACTAGAGCCACCACATGACTGAATCAATCATTTGTGATCCAGATCAAATTAAAAATACTTTATTCATCATAAGAGGAGGTTAAAAGTCGTTGAATCTTAAACTGTCTTGTTTTTGTTGGCCATAATGGGAAAAGCATAACATGTAACAGAAATAAATATATCTATGTGAAATCAGTTTACATGTTTTTTTCACCAAGTCAATTGAGTTACTGAAATAGAATAACTTTTGACTAATATTCTATATATTTTTTATTATTATTGTGGCTGTGTGCATTGTTACCTGAAAACAGCTACAGGACAGACGGCCAGCTGTGTCACCAGAGCTGCATGAACACGTTTCCCTAAACCTTCAACCGTTCTATAAAATACCAATTAATTTTCTAGCAGAATTGATGTGATTTCCTAAAGGTTGTAAATCAAACACTTCTCCAGGTGTGTACTTTTATGCCGGGCATAAATCTGCATAATTTATGATGCATAGAGTGCTCTCGTGCCCTCTAAGCCGGCCCTCGGCTCCAGCTGTGTGTGAAGAAGGATCCTTTTCAGCATCTGTTTTTTTGAGTGTTATTAATGGACTTTAATGGATTCTGGGTTTTTTTTTATTATCATTATTCTATGCTGAAGATGGACATCATTTTTTTTTAGACTTAGTGGTCTTTATTCATAAGAAGCAAATGGCCCGGGGTCGGGAATCAAACCTGGAACAGCCGGTTAAGTTCTGTAAGACTACAGTGTGTGTGCACAATTAGTAGGTAAGGCTTATTTCTTAGGATTATTATTATTATTATTATTATTTATAGCCAACTACAACAGACTCTAAATACAAAACCTCAAACATGCATGTTTGAGAAAGCTCTTAGGAGAATGTCTGTGTGTGCAGAACCACTGGGCGACTGTTGATCTGCAGAATCATTATGCAACTAAATCAAGAAATCATTTTTCCCCATCTTCAGTTTTATTTTTCATCTCTATAAGTGAAAATTATAAGCATACACCTCAAAACCTTCCAATCAACATTTCTGACATTTTAAAAGAAATAAACCAGTGACCAATATGGCCACTCTTTTTTTTCCTCCTTTTTTTCAGAACCACTGACCAGCTTCCATTCATTGAATGCGCTTCTTGATCTGTTGGCCGTTAACGTTCTGCACAGAAGTGACCACAGCTGCCTAATATTTATGCACAACTTGATATTCAGGATTCAGCTTTAATGCAGTGGATCCCTGGGACAGAAAATGATTACAGTCCAAGCAAGAAGGAGAAGGCAAGTCTGTCAAAGTGCATTTATTACAATATGAAGGACACACATCCTGAGCCTTGGGAGCATAACAGATTTTCTCAAAGTGTTTTTTTTTTTTCCTTTGGTATTTCTTATTTCATTTCTTAGAAATTAAACTTTTCTGTGAACAATCATAAAAACAGAGGTCAGGGTCCAAATGGCTCCATTCGGTGTAAAAAAGATAAAATTATAATATTTCCACTTTATATGTGTATGTTGTACCTGAAATAATTCAGACATAGTTTGTTTGTGGGGTTTTATTTCTTGCTCATGGTTTCCCCCGTCGTCCGGCTCATTTTCTCCTTTCTCTGAGCATCTCGTGCAAAGCTCGAAACCGGAGGAGAAAAATCACGGCTGATACGAGGCAAAGCGGTCCGGAAAGCAGCAAATAGGAAACAAAGTTATCAGAGAAATGAAATCCATTTCACAGTGTTCTGCTTACAAGGACGAGCCTTATTCAGAAAGAGCTCGGTGATTGATTCCCTCACACACGGACGTGCGAATACGAACCCGCGGAGAGAGACGTTAAGATCGGCTCTCTGTGAGAAGAAGAGCCAGGAAACAAAACCAAACAGAAAACCTGCATACACAAAACAATGAAATCCACAAATGAATCACATCCGTCATACTCAATTAGTCTTGAAACAGTTCCTGTGGGCCTACGCTGCTCTGCAGTGCAACAGGTAAAAGTTAACTATTTCTGGATCTGGTATTTTTTTTGGTTATTTTTAATATAAGTTAAGTAGGAACCGAGCATTGTAAAGGAAAGAATACGAATCATATTCAGTGAAGGAGATATATATATATATCGCAGTTGTCTTCAAATAAGGCTCCTGTTGCGCTCTGCTCCTAAAACACCTGAGGCAAATCAATAAGAAGGCTGACTGCAAGATTTCAGTCAGGAGGCCCAGTGATGACTTTTCTGGAGAGCTCGGTCGATCCAGCAAACCTGTCTGAGCCTCGCGCTTGATTACAGTAGGGATTTCAGAAAATGATTACAGCTTTTAGGGTCAGATTGTACGCTGCTTATTCCACCTGTGGGGACTTGTTTTAATCTAGATGTTGCTTTCGCCGGTTTGTGTCTCGTTCAGTTTTTTTTTTTTTTTTTTTTTTGAGCGCAGAGAATCAGAGGATTGGGATCCGTTAAGGACACGACGCCGACGTGTCTCTGAGCGTCCACGGCTGCTCATCCTGCAGGCGGGATGATCGAACATTTCACCAAAATCTTTCACGTTTTGACACAGATGTTCCCAAAGGGCTTTTTTTTTTTTTTTAAATAAACCTGTCAGCCAATGAGAAGTTCAAGATGGATGGTTTTGTAACCGTCTTCTGCCTTTTCTTTCATGTTTTGTTTATTTTTTAGCATAATTTTATATTTCAAACATAGAAGCGTATGTTATTTAAACTACAACATTGTATTGTATTGTAGTTAGATGCCCAAAACAAACAAAACTTAAACAAAAAAAGGAATAAATTGCATACATACTGTCGTATCTTATACCTGCTATTGTCTGTGGAAAATGAGACAAAAAAAAATAAAGTCAGGATGAAGATGAAAACCTACAGAAAGGACTTTGAATAAATTTCAATTTATTCACCTTATTAAATCTGTTTTGGCGAATTTTGTGACATGCTGGGTGAGGAACTTAAGATGTTTTGTTTTTCCTTCTGAAATACCTCTGTGAATAAAATCAGCAGTGAGGCTAAAGACAAAAGTTTTTTTTTTTTTTTTTTTTTTTTTTTTTACCCCCCCAAAAAATTCCATCCTGAAACTTCAAAAGCAGGAGGTCGTGTTGGAGATTTGGCTCCTCAGAATCAAAGGCTTCCAAACTCTTTTGAGATTTAATATTTTGCATTTAATAAAAGGCATTAATGGACCGGGTTTTTCTTTTAAGTTGTGGGAAGCAGGTGTGTCAGCTCCGGTTACAGACTAGAGGGAGGTTACCTTCCACTTTCCATCAAAAATACAAATACAATGGCAGATTCTGGTGTCAGAGCAGTTAAGCATCAAAACCCTGCTTCCAGGCATTTTTGTAGAGATACTGATAATTATTTCAGAATTTGAATAAATAGTTGGTCTTTTTAAAGGTAAAGGGAAGACAGATGTGCGGTTGGGACCAAATATTTACATAGATCAGTGTTTTTCAACCTTTTTTGAGCCAAGGTACATTGTTTTAATTGAAAAAATCACGAGGCACACCACCAACCAAAAATGTAAACAAAGATACTCTGTAGCCGCCTATATTACATATATAGGCATTCTTATCAAAGTGTCTTGAATAGGAATTAAATAAACACAAAAATTTATTTTTATCATATTTTACATTTCTCATTTCAAATTGCACCTAACATGTCCACTTCAGCGCTGCGACAGACTGGCGACCTGTCCAGGGTGACCCTGCCTCTCGCCCGGAACGTTAGCTGGAGATAGGCACCAGCAACCCTCCTGGCCCCACTGAGGGACAAGGGTGTAAAGAAAATGGATGGATGGATGTCCACTTCAAAAATACACCTGAACAGTGCCATAACACTGTTGTGTGTGATGCATGAATGTAGTAACATTCATGCATTACTAATTCTCTTGTTTTAATGTAAAATGCTCTGTACCTACTGCCATCTAGTGGTAAGAAAATCACATGATTACGCCGCTAGTCACTACTACAGCAAAGACACACAAAGATGGCGCTATTTGCAGATAATTAATTCGTTTTCAAAAAATCTTTTAAGACCAATTACCGTATTTTCTGGACTATGAGCGCACCATACTATAAACCGTACCTTCAAATTTTTTGAAACCTTCCCATCCCCCGGAAACTTACAGCCGCACCGGGTTATAGGCCGCTGGTATCTCGGTTTCCCATAAGGACCCAGCAGAGGGCAGCAGAGGGCTGCATCCTAATAACTGCTGGATATATTAAGGACGTAGTTCTCCGTCTCCAAATCCGGTTTTGTTCACACCCAGCTTACGTGCAGCGGCTTTATTTCCCTCCTGTACTGCCAGATCGATATTCCTCAACTTAGAAGCTGCATCATATGAGTTTGAAAACATTTCTCCGTCGTGCCTGCTGCTAGCACGTGCTTGTTCTAAATGAAAATTAGCGCGTTCTTCTTTGATTTCCTATTTTGACTTCCAATGATTCACTTCCTGCTAGAGAGCCCCCTGGTGGTTGAAGAAAAATCCACAGAAAAGCCACATGTTCAAAGTGTAGGAAAAAAGTAGCGGCTTATAGTCAGGAAAATATGGTAGGTGAAATTGGATAATTTCCACGGCACACCTGACGATCACTCACGGTACACTAGTGTGCCGTGGCACACTGGTTGAAAAACACTGACATAGATTATATAAAAAGACTTTTTTCCCCCCACTCACTTTATAACATTAAATCTGACTCTGGTTAGTCAGAGTTTAGTCAGGTTTTTATACAACGCATGAAAAAATACGATCTTGTGATCAAAGTAACTTTCTGAAAAGTTACAACATGAATGTTTTATGCCTACACGTCCAAAAGAGAAAGTGATATTCACGAACTAAGTCCCTCTGTTTATAAAAAACACAACATCTAAAGGCAGCTCAGGTTTTGTTTTTTTATTAAAAGTTTTCTGGAAACATTATTGATGGACAACAGAAAAAAGGAAAGCTGACTGCTGTCTTACTGTGGTCTTCTCATGAAAACCCATTATGAACAACACTGGTGGGACCGGCCTCCATCCAGAGATAAGCAGCTTATCACATCTGCTGTACACTCAACTAATTAGGTTGCTTAGATGATACACACTCAGCACAAAAAACAAGTACTTACATTTTTTGTGTCAGTAAAAAAAATTGTGTGGACTCGGTTTTTGTTGTTTTTTTATGCAACGATCCCTGAGCTCAGTTTTGATGCTACTAACCAGAATAAACCCAGGAGGTCAGCGAGGTTTGATTTCAATATTCTAAGTAGCACTATGAAAATCAAGCTATAATCAGAACAAAAAGAAACAAAGTAGGTATTTAAAAATGTTTTGTTGGTAAGAAAGACACACAAAAAAGCGATTACTGTTTCAGGCAAGCTACTGTTTGTCCTTCAGCTGAAGACGGGATGGATGTGATTTACAGTACTTGTATGACGGAGGAGCTGACTTTTATTTTGAGACGAGAGGCGGAAACATTCAGACTCCTCTATGAACCCTGGTCTCAATCTATTAACATCTGTCATTGGGCGGGAGGCGGGGCTTATCCTGGACAGGTCACCGATCCATCACAAGTCACTAACCACTAGTGGTGTCACGCAAATTAACTTCTCTGTTCTAAAGATGGTATATATATTTACATAGCGATGTTTACTCTGCTTTCCTTTACCATTGGATATATTTCTACAAAACTCATTTTGTAGCTCTTTGCTGCAAACTGCAGCTCAGCTTGACCTCTGGGGGCTGTAAACCTTTAGCTGTACGTCAATAATAATCTCATGCAAAAGTATACAGTGTAGGAATGAATTTATAATAAAGCAGAATAAAACTTCCAGTTTTCCTCTTAACGCCATCCAATAAATTCCAGGAGTCGGGTTTGACAACCCAGACAGGCTGATTTCCCAGCTTTCTAGTGTGGTTTGTCCTCCACGGCTCTTATTTTCTGCTTCACTCTGAGGTTGTGTGTAAGTGTTTTTATCCTACAGCAGGAATCAATATCCCCTCCCCCACCCGCAACTAAACCCATGCAGACAGGAAAGGCTGGGGTCAACAGAGTTTAATTAAAATCAATAAAGCAATAAAATAACTAAACTGACTTGTTTCTAACTATTAAGAAAAGGATGAAAATACAACAGAAACCATCGGAGACTCATCCTCGCCGTTTCAGCATCGCTGGTGACGAATGCCACCGGTCTCATAGAGTCATTTTCCCAGCAGCGGATCCAGAAATCCATACAGAAATGGGATGAATGTGATGAAGTGGGAGACGCTGTTTTATATCAGCTTATGATTTTATGCCTTGCGTAGCTGGAGATAAAGAAATCTATTTTTCCGATAACCACATTTATCCTGCGAAACACAAAATTTAGTCAGAAATGTCTCGAGTCGGAGATTTGTGCTGTTTTCCTTTGTTTCTCTCTTTTATTCGCGCGTTGGTTTCATTAGATCCACCGTCTTCACTCCCTCATTAGGATAATGGGGGTCCAGATACATGTAAAGGCAGCTCAACTTTGACCCCTTCCAACCACGTAAGGGACTCAAGGTTGAGCTGTCGTTAAGAGTTCTGGTGCTTAGTCGAGAGCAACCTATCTCCACGAATGAATGTGCTCTAATCGGTCCTGGATGACCCATATCGCCTGTCCAAAGGAGGTCAGTGATGTCGAAGTTTATTTGTTCCTGTGCTCTTACCAGAGGAGTCGACAAAGAGCTTCCTCTGAAAGGTCTTGTGTTTTCAGGACAGAAAGGTTCATCGTCAGAACCATTTCATCAGCCTCTTTGGTCTCTTGGCTGTCCTCTGAACATTCTTCACCTGTTGCCATGGTTTCTGGCCGCCCTCTAGAGAAGTGTGTCCCTGGTAATCAAGGTAAGCATGCAGGTCGTACCTTGACCCTGGATGGGAACCTCTGCTCCACAGAACCTTTCTTGTTCTCCACAGCCTCCCAGCTGCCCTGGCAGACCAGACTCTGGGCTGCTCACTTTCATCTGTTTGGTCCTTTTTTTTTTTTCTGGTGCCTCTTTTGAATTGTTGTTGTTTTTCTTTGTTAAGAACTTTTCTCAGGTGTACCTGAAAGCCATCCATTGGTGCTACTACCAGGAAGTGAGAACTTTGTCTTCATTTCATGTTATACTTTTGTACTATAAATCAATCATGGTCTTATTTCTACAGTGTTTAGTTTTTGCTGTGCTTGTGTTTAATTAGTAAAGGTCTCTTGTTGGTTTTCCTGACTTTCATTGGTCAAATAACTCATCTGCTCTCATTCAATAATTAGTTTTCTCAGTCAATGGACTCCTTGGTTTCATCCAGGCTGTTAGATCCTCCTGTAAACATCTCTGTTGCCATCTGATTACTGCCTGGATTTCAGTTAATTATTAAAAGTAATTTTTTTTCTGCTCTAAAATTCCCGTATCTAATCTCCTGTAATCTCCTGCCTGCATTTGAGTATGAAAACCACAGCTAAAGGGACCTTTAAAAGTTTTTCCCTCATACTCTTAACCCATTTTTAATGCGTTAGGATTAATTGGCTGGTTGATTCTTCTTTAAGATGTCTTGGGGTTAGGCTTAGCAATCTTGACCAATTAAAATATTCTACTTTCTCATTCGTAGAGTATCTTATTTCCTGAAAACAAAGTCCTGTGACAACTTTAGCCTCCTTTTCATCTTGGGTTCTCCAGGTTGGGTACATGTAGGAATCCCCAAACACTGGGAGTTGTTGATGAAAACACGTGATGTTTTTAAGTAAAAAAAAAAAAAAAAGTACATAGTGTATATGTATATGTACTTAGCTACAATAAAGTCATTTAGACAAAAGAAAAAGTTCATAAATGGAGCCAAAACACAAGGAATCGGGAGGTTTAACGAAAGCAGTCTAAGTACATCCAGATCTTCATCAAAATGAGGAGTTTCACTGGCATTACACCACATAACGATGAAGGAGGAGAGCAGTCCTTTGAACGCCATGAACCTCACACCACCCCTGGCTCTTTTCAAGGGGAGGCGACTATTGCTTGGCTTGTCAGCCTCCAGTCCTGCCAGGCACTCGACAGACCAAAGGTATGGACGGTTCACAAACAGAATTTTTAAATCTGGCCAGCATCAAAGGGCTGAATAGGAAATTGCAATCAAACGGAGAGAATGTCAATGAACCGCATAATCTGCAGCTACATGAAAAGGACAACAGTGGAAGGATGAGGAAGAAAAAGGCACGACTGTTTCTTCTCACCAGAAGTTTGTCTCAACCGATTGTTTTCTGGATGTTTGATTGTAATTTATATCAGGGAAGGCTCAGAACCAGAGAAGAAAACCTTTACAAATCAGATCATGGAAAATCTACATCTGCTGGAAACTTAGGGAAGAAAAATATGTATATTTATTAAGTAAGCTGATTTGCAAATGGTTCGTTTATCCTCACCTGATAAACGTCGCCTTCCTCTGGAACTATAACATCATGTAAATTCACCTCACTTCCTTCTAAACATCAATTATTTTAAAAAGTTACTAATTATTTTCATATTATGTATTTTGTGTTGTTTAAGCTTTTATTTATTTATATAATTTTCTGATCATCTACCTGGTTTTGCTGTTCTGCATATGAACCGTTTCTTGTTCTGTTTTTCTGTTTTATTTTGTTTTGTTTTTTTCTTTGGTGGTTTTCAGTTCAGTTTTTCTCATGGGAAAACAATCTCCCTCAAAAAATGTTTTTTGTTTTTGTTTTTATATATCAAATATTACATAAAAATAAGATTTCTTTTTTCAGTGGTTATGAGTAAAAATGTAAATGTGGTTTTATTTGTTACTTAGCAAACATGCACAGATCCTCATTCTTCATATTTCCGGTCCTCAGATCACAAACTTTGACATTTAAATGTTTCTCTTTCCTCATTAAAACCCAAACAGCATTCATAACTGGCTGCTCCACTTCACAATACAATTAAATTGAACTTTTTTTTTTTTTTTTTTTACTGTATTAATTCCCTGAGTCTAAATAATTAACTCTGCCAAAGTTTTCTATATCACCTTTCTTGGATAAAGTGCTTCACAAGAATCAAATGAACATTTTTAAATAATTAAACTAAGGCATGAACAAAGGACAAAGAGCAAATCAAAAGATCCAAATGATTAAAAACAAATGTAATGGTAATCCAAAGGACCTTATGTGAACGGCTGAACAGGAGCGTCTTCAGCTGCTTGTCAATGAGTCCAGACTCTGAGCCGGTCTGGCAGAGGGAGCCATCCGTCAAACTCCAGATTTGAGCTTCAGGACCTGAGGGCTCCAGTTGGAGTCTGCCTTTAACAATTCATTTAAAAAAAAGTAAATTAAAGATGGATTGTGTTAAAGTTGAATTAAAACAAACCTAGAGCTCTACTGGCTGACAATGTCATGAAAAATAAGTTTATGCTGAACTACTTTCTCTTAAATACAGCAGAAGAGTACAAGTACAGAAACACAATCAATCAATAAAGTTAATTTCTTTTGCACATTTCAGCAACACAGCAGTTAAAAGGACAACAGTGGAAACTGCAGCATTGTGAAAACATTAAAAAAAACATCATAAGCACATCACATACTCAACAGCTGTGAAAACTAGTAAGAGGCAGTACATTTTGTCAAGTTGAGTCTTTAAAATGACAAATACAAATATGATGGTCTATGTTTCATACATTATGGTTCATAAGCAGCTCTAACAGCTGAGGTTTTGTCCCTGATTTAAAGGAACTCGGTGTTTCGGCTGTTTTGCACTTTTCTGGAAGCTTGTTTCAGATTTGAGGTGCATAGAAGCTGAATTCTGCAACATCATCAAGAAACACTGACATGTACATATAGAAAGATGAAACCACCATTTTGAATTTTTTTTTTCACCCATGAGCTAGGTTCAGAAACGATCATTTCTGGTCTCCAAAAATTCCAGATCCATATATTTATCTAAACGATATAAAATAGCTTTGTCCGGTCATTTTTATTTTTTTAAGTTTCAGAAGGAAGTGAAAGGAGGCTAAAACCGAGGAGAAGTTGGACATGAGTTAATCTTCGGTTTTTGTTGAATTCCTGAGGACCTCTTGGTCGTCTCCTCTGGTGGAAGCTGAGCTCAATCACCTCAGAGGAGTTTTCAAACAAACTTTTTTTTTTCCACATAAATCTGACAAAGTCCTGTTTCCTGTGTTTCTCCTTAGGTCAGTTATCCAGACGCATCAGTCAGAAAGTTTGTGAAGGTCTTTTCCATCCTCCCTAATTCAAACCAAGCTCTCTCTAAAGCTGTAATTGTGTCATTTCCCCCCCCCTCATGTTGTCATTGCTCTTCATCCTGTGGCATACAGCATGGCGTCGTACACCACGTCCGACTGGTTGCGGCATTCAACACCTCTTCCACTTCTACTCAGCTCCTTCACCGTATCTCCTTAATACAGCAGAAACCAATAAAGCTGTAGGCCGGCAGTGAGAAGCAGACCCCACACGCAGTCTCACTCTGCAGGTTTTTTTCCCCTTATAAAATCTCTTAGCCGTACCCTTCATCAATCTCCATACAAATATCTGCTCAACCCGTCATGCTTGACCTCCATTTCCATCTCAGTCTGGCCAGCCCTTATCCAGGTTTTCATTCCATCATTCACTATCTCCACTTTAACTATCCTCACCTCGCCAAATGATTGGTGGTCCCGCATGCACAGGTGGCCGGGTTCTGAGAGGTGGAACTAGGCGATATTAAACATATTGCTTCTTATCTGATTGATGCTCGAAAACGTATTGGTTGTCTCTCAAGCCTTTAATCTCTTTAAGTTGGATCTGCAGGTTGATTTTTCTGCAGAGGACTTTATTTAAGTGATATTAAAACGCCCATAAATCAATCAGGCTTATACCTACTTATAAATTTAATTGAAGAAGTGAAAACGTAGTTTCCAGTGAATGATCTCCATGACTTTGTGAGAGAAAACTGAAGATTTAATA
This sequence comes from Poecilia latipinna, assembly GCF_001443285.1. Taxonomy (NCBI): domain Eukaryota; kingdom Metazoa; phylum Chordata; class Actinopteri; order Cyprinodontiformes; family Poeciliidae; genus Poecilia; species Poecilia latipinna. Next base: position 200,579 of record NW_015113629.1, on the reverse strand, counting down.
AGATTTCTTAGAATTTGAAACCAATAGAAACATCAATTAACGGTAACATTTAAAAGATGGGGGGGAAAAAGTGGGTTATAAGAATTAAACCCATAAAATAATTACTAAAGGGAGAAGTTTATAGGATGAAGAAATTTATAATTAAAACCTTATCTAAATTTATTATAGTTACACCTGGAGTTTGCTCAGTTCAATTAAAAAAAAAACTTTATTAATCCCAAAAGGAGAAAAAATGCTACAAACTCAGATAGTTTTCTTTGAGTCTGATGGCTGTGAGCAGGAAGGCTCTCCTGTAGCAGTCTGTATTACAGCGGTTCTGAACAAATCTCTCAGTGACAACACTGTTGCTGTATTACAGTCTGATGAGGCGGACGCTCAGGGTCGTCTGGAATGTTCTTTATTTTATGACTAATCTCCAGAAGTTCTGCAGTCGTCTACAGAGCAGAACCAGAACTCTGGGAATAATAATAAATGAAAGACAGTGCTACAAGATTAAAAGTTCTCTTTTAAAGGCAGCAGGTTTGTTAATGTGAGGATTTAAACATCCTTTCCATTTATCCACTTTAATCGTTGATCATTGTGAGTCTTCGGACTGGAGGACAGCGACTGGTCGGTCAGGGAATCAGAAAAAAAAAAAATCAAATCAAATCAAATCAAGCAGCAGAAAATGTTCTGTCTCTGGAGCCACCCACCAGAGCTAGCCATGCGATAAAGGAAGCACTGACTGTGCAAAGCTTAAATTGAAACTCATAGCCTATCTGCTCTCATTGTCATGCGCCTGATATTAGCCGCATCCCGCTCCCCGGCCGGCTGCAGCCTCTGTTCCTGCCCAGCCTCAGACAGCCGTGATACGGAAGCAGGTCACCGGCATCGTGTTTGCAGCGGCACCGCATGCAGCTACCCCGCTATCAGCGTAGAAAGCATGCTTCTGGCTCTCGTTCAGCAGTTTGTGTGTGTGTGTGGAGTCACAACAATATTTGCACATATTTTCTGGTGTTTCTCATCCTGGTCAGACAGGTGAAGCACATTAGGGGGAGATTGTCTCCCCTCATCCCAGTCTAAACTCCTCACTTCCTGTTTTGATTTCTCCTGTGTTGAGGGGAACCAATAGGTGGCAATGTTGATCAGTCAGATGGTCAACTTATGATGCTACTCTTTTCTTCATAGCACAAAGCAGATGAGATTTTTTTTTTCTATTTGTGTCAAGTTTTAAAATAAAACAGTATGTACAGTCCTGACCAGCAGGGTAGCATACAGCTGTGTTCAAAATAACAGCAGCTCAACTTCACCAGCCAGATCAATGCCCTGTTTACTGGGTGAAAACGTTATTTCTAGAGAAAACAGAAAACCAACAGCCATGACATGCATGCTGCTGATTCTGTGTAATTGAATCATTAAAAGCAAAGAGTGTGTTCAAAATCAAACCAGTGGAGTGGTCAGAGATTCCTTCAAACAAGTGGCCATTACTCCAAGACGAAGTCAGCAGATGTTGGACACGGTGAGGGAAATGGCTCCTTCTAGACATTTTAGTATGCCGCTTGGAGTAGAGAGGTGCAGAAAAATGATCTCATCTACTTTAAAATGGAAACCAAACAGAAAGATGTGGGAGGAAACGGAAAACTGTCACTTGGTAGGAAACAGTAGCAGAGAAGGTCTACAGTTCCCAGGGAGTTAAAGACTCACCCACTGAGTCACGTTATCTAAAAACCCTGAGCTAAAGAGATTACAATAACTAAATGACTGACTGACCTAAACAGGGGATTTTAGGAGCTAATAAAGTCCAGACTGATCGTTCTGGGTCCAAATGGCCCCCCAAATACTGAGCTCAGTCCACAGTTCACTGTGAAGCATGGTGGCTCAGCTATGATGCCATACTGCGGTGTTGGGTCAAGGATCAGGTTGAACACATCAAAATATCTGCTTTATGCGCCAACCAGGGGACTGCAACCTGTTTGACCCCCAAAAAATCTCATCTAGAACCACTTTAAGAAAGACAACTTAGAGTTCTTGATAAATATCAACCATGCAAAATGTGTCATTTTTTAAAATACCCCCATCTTATTTGTACTTTTGGGTTTTTATGTAAAGAGAAACATAAAACTTTTGCATAAAGAGCATGGATTCATTTTATCATTGGAATTTTGATATTCATAAAAAATATGTTAAAAACCCCCCAGATACATTAGCAAAGATTATTTGTAAAACTATTACTGGTACTTTTGTCATTCATTTGCACAAATTCAATGCAAATATTTCTTAGAAAACTGAAAAGTTGCTAAACCTTCATTTGTTATCACATCTACATTTGAACACATCAGTTGGTTCTGCCTAATATTCACATTTCTTTGCATATTTAATAATTTCACTTAATATTTTGATGTGAAACGGAAAGTCAGTGCTTCCAGAACATTTAAGTATACGTTTTAATAAAAATAAAAAACATTGTAAGTGTGACAATCTATGTTTTTGTGTATTTATTTCTTGGTTTTTTGTGTCCTTGTTCCCCCGTGAGTCTCTGTGATGTCCTGTCCTCCCTGTTGATTGATCCCAGCTGTGTCTAGTTTTCCTGATTACCCTCCCTGTGTATTTAAACCCACCGGTTGTCTTTGTCTCTTGTCGGATCCTCGTCTACTGTCGCACGTCTTACGGTCTCTGCTCTCCAGTTGAACTGTATAGTCCTGGTTAGCGTTAGCTCTCGTTTTCAGTCCTCTGTGTAGTAGCTACCGGTAATTAGCTGTGTGCTAAACTCTGCCGTGCCGCCTGTATTTGGACTGCTTTTTCAGCTTTCATCATTAAACTCATCATTTTTTCTACAACCTGGGTCCCTGCGTTCCTCCGCACCACCTCTCGTTCACCACATCATGACAGTAAGGAGCTTTGTTGAGCTTTATTGCTTTTTTTTTTTTTTTTTTTTTTTTAGCGGTTTGAACATGACGTGGGTGTCTGGCTCAGAGCTGATGGAACCAAACGGGAGTCATGTTCATGAGGAACACCCACCTGTTGCCAAAGAAGCTCCGCGTCTGCAGGGAGCCGATTTCCTACCTGGGCATTGTTGTTCTCTGTGCATCCATTTTGAGAACACCAGACACTGTCACTGAGAACGTAGCAGATCTGCAGGATCCCCTTGGTTATTGATTGCTGCCACGGAATGAGGCTCTTTTTGTTGTTCAGGTTGTAAATTTCAAGAAGAAGCCAAGATCCGCGTCGCCATAATGTGTGAAACCGCTCAGCAACGACAAATGCATTGTCCATTTACGTGGCACAGTGCTACATGACATATTGGCTGACGTTTACAAAGCAGCCAATCAAGGACCACTATTCATTTTGCTTGACGTTGAGATGAAGAACATCAGTAGCACTGACGGTTTCTGCTGTATGAATGTACATTTAGTGTATTAACTATTACAAAGCACAGTTATAAGTATATTTAGAGAAGTCTCAAGTATTAGTGGTTTCAAGGTCCAATGTATAGTTTTGAAGTCTTGAGAAACGTTTAAATGCAGCAGTAACATAAAATAGAACATCAAAAATAAAAATTAACATATGAAGCAGAAATACAGAATATCTTTTGTTCTAAATCATGCAGGGAAGTACAGGATCTAACCTCCTGCCTCTCCTCCACAGAGAGAAGCGGAGCTGGTCTGATATTCCACCTGGTGGTTTAACTATATGCTTGTTTCCAGTTCTTGAATTTGGATCTCCCTGTCGTGTGCACTGTAAGGTCAGTGGCATCTTCATCTGCAGGCTGAAACCTGCTTTAAATCACGTACTGAGCTATGATCATAAACTCATCATGAATGGTAAATAAAAATCTTCTTCACCATGAAAGACGGGTGCAATCCCTGCATTAAGACCCCAATCTATGACTTATGGACATGGCACCAAGTATTACATATGTCGCATATCCTAAGAAGGAAAAAGTTTCAAAAGTAGCATCGACGGTGTTGAAAAAAACTCATAAAATTTATATTTAAAATGTTCCGAACCAAAACACATCAACAGGAGAAGTCAGTTCCAAAGATGATGGATGTCCCATTTAAGCCAGAGTCACCATTACCCAGTCAGTGCAGCCCTCGCCAAACATGCACATGTAATGCCAGACTTTTAATAATTTCACTGCTGATTTTTATCGGCTTAGTTTGCAAAGGGAACTCCTGAGGCAGCAGGCAGATATCACTGACGCCAGGAACCACCAAGATTTTGTACGTTCAACTGTTTTTTGTTTTTTTTGTCTAACCCCCACCACCCCACCCCAACAAACCCGCCTATCTGATCATAAATTG
>NW_015113629.1:186978-193197 GCF_001443285.1 Poecilia latipinna | reverse complement strand
TTTCCGTTTATCTTTTTTTTTTTTTTTTTTGCCCCCCCCCCCCCCCCACCCGACTGATCAGCCTCAAAGAGGAAATGTGTGGCTGGATGCTGGCAAAGAGAAGGTGAACGTCAGCTCATTACTCCGTCAGGGACATTTTATGTATGTATTGGGGGAGAAAAAACAACTGTGCTGTGTTGAGTTGGCTTGGAGAAGGCTAATGACCGAGCCCCGGGGGTATCTTCTGAGCGTGGTATGAGGTTTTGGGGTTGCGCTCCGTCGGGGATATGCCTCATCAACAGCTCTTTTTGCGAGTTTCATGGAATGAAGCTTTGAGATGAGAAGAGTATCAAGTGTGGTGGCTTTGGGATTGCACTTTTTTTTTTTGCAGATGATGTGGCTTTGTTTTGCTCTAGGGGATAGAGGGATAGTGGGGGGGGGGGTGTATTGAACCATGGAGTGAGTCACAGGTGTAGGCGTTGAAGGATCTCATGGCCCTGCTTATAAGAGGGAGTGTGAGAATCAATAGACCACTGCTGCACTGCCCTTAAAGTGCACAATGTGCTTTACTGTTTTTATTGAATCCTGGACTGAATCATGTCATTTACACTAAAAATACAGATAAATATCTATACACATGAGCAAGGAAAGAAAAGCAAACATTCACACCTATTACTCTGGGCTACCAAAGAAATCATAAGGTCTGAGGTGAATGAAAATTCATATTTGAATAAAATAAAAGTAACTATAGTTTGCAGGATGTATGCAACATGAGTATCTGCTCCTTTTGTACATTGAATAAGTGCACAAAGTTGGAAATTAAGGTAACCTAAGACGGTTTGGCATGTTGGGTGAAGGTAAGTAGAGCATAATAGACACCCAGCAACACAATCAGAACATAATCAAATGACATTTATCAGCCCATGATTTGCATTTTTAAATAATAAAAAAAAAGCACAAGTCAAATTGTACAGAAGTTGTTCTTGAGGGCCGACATGCACATCACTTACAGGAAAAACTACAAAAGTGGCTCAAGAAGGCCTTGTAGAATACAATACAATGTGGTTTATTGATCCCAGATGGGAAATTGCTTATTTGTTAACAAGCTACTCCATCCAAGATGTTAAATATTAAAGAATAAGAGCTCTGACAATTGAAACGCAGTGATTTTAGATTTGCTTCTAGTCTTTTTAAGTGTTGGGTTAATTATCGGTTTTGTGATGGGTATGTCCTTCTTACTTGATTTGTTTTAGTTTTTTATGTATGACATGGACTACTTTTTTTGTCTGAAATAAAGATATTCAAAATAGACATTCACTTGGTAAATACAAATATAACTAACAAGCAATATTTAAGTTTGTATGCATATTAATCTTGAATTTTCTACATAAGATGGAAGTTTCTATGTAAGCATTTAGCCTCTTGTCATTGCTACATTAGCCTGTAATGTTCAGGTTGAATAGCTGTTAGCCTGTAGTTTCTGAGGTTACGTTTTTTCGTCGACTTTAGCCTCTAATTTATACATTAGCCTGCCATTTCACTGCTTTATGGTTTCTGTGTTGTAGTTTGGACTGAACATCCACTAAGAGTAATGATACCATATTAGTTGGAGTCCATTGCTAACATCGGACATTTTTAACTTAAAAAAACCCCTACATTACTGCACTGCATATTACTCTGACTGCTATTATCAGAGCAGTCAGAGGAGCAATTAACTTCTCACAGAACACGAACAGGATGCTTAAATACTACACTCCCTTCTGTTTTCAAAGTCAGTATTTAGGTCTGGAAACGACATTGCTCCTAATTTATCATCATTTCCAAATCTGGTGTTTCCTCAAACTTCTTTTTCCAAGCAAGAAGAAAGGGGAAAGTGATCTAATTTAGCTGCTCACAGCTTTCTGATTAGCCGTTGCCCACTTCCAGCCCTGAATGATAACAGCTCTTCTGAATGCCCGCTGAATTCCTCCTACCAACATGCAGGTGCATCTCAATAAATAGGACCATCATCAAAAACACTATTTATTTCAGAAATTTCTTTCAATAAGCAAAACTCATTTTAAAAACGGCAGTCCTATGAAAAAGACTCAGTATTTTTTTTTTCTTTTTGCTTTTTTCTAATGATTAAATCGTGATTAAACATTTTATTACATTTTCAGTACAACCTGAGAGTACATTTTCTTAAATCATGATTTAATTTGTTGAATGAAGATGTATCCACACCAAACTGGCACCTAAGTGGAAAAGTAATAACTGCTTGTGCCACCCTTCATAGCAACAGCTACCAAGTATTTTATGATGCTTGGCAATGAGTGTTTTAGGACTCTGTGGAGGACTTTCCCCCCCACTATTTTTTTCAGAATTAATTTAATTCAGACTGGAAGATTTTCCTGCATAAACAAACTTTATGCAGTCACGCTACAGAAAATTATGAAAGCATTTAATTGCCAGGACTAGGAAATAAATGCAGTATCCTGTTTGATTGAAAAACTTTCTTATGACGAGATGGAAAATGTGTTCAGATGAGAAAAGTTGAGTTTAATGTCTTGTCACAGGAAAGCTCCTCATGTTGAGATATAAAACAAAATACGTTTTGCTGTTATGACGTTTCATTTAAACAAGAACATAGTTTGGTTTTAATAAGATAAATTTGCTTATAAGAAGTTTTATTTGAATACCATAATATTTCTAATTCTCCTCCTGAATTTATTTCCAACGTTTTGGCCGTTAAATGCGTCCATAGAAATTCAAGCAGAATGAATTTCAGACTTTGACTAAAAGTTCCACTCATCGGTTCACAGAATATTTTCCCAAGTTTTGGGAAATTATGAAGACATTTTTTGGGTGTAAATATGAGACAAACCTTTGTGTTCGTTTGGATATTTATGCCCAATCTCTCTTGTATTGTGAGATCATGAACTCTGACCCTAACTGAGGCAAAAAAAAAAAAAAAGCCTGCAGAGCTTTAGATCTTGGATGAGTCACTTTGAGTAATATTGGTAGACGAGCTGATTCTGGAAAGGTTCTCCATATTTCCTCCATTAGTAAACAATCACTGGTTCTCTGGAGAGCTTTTGAAATGCTTTTGTAACTATTTCAAGTGGTTTGCAAAATTGAACAGAAAACACAACCACTGTTAAATTATGATTTAACTAAAGGAAAAGCTCTATTTTCACATTAAGCCAGGTTGGTTTGGATAGAGATCATAATTTCCAAACTGCTTTTCAGATTTTTCCGATATCAAATCACTTGATGATCTGGTGTGTGTATATATATATATATATATATATAAACATCACATTTTCCACGAATAATTTTACTGAGATGCACCTGCATGACAAAACGCCATAATCATTTTCCGTAATGATGGAATGCAAAAAGAGTTACTCACTCCCCCCTTTAGCAAAGCCTTAAATGTAAATATTTTCCCTCAGATTAATTTCAGAACTGTACGCATTATATAAGCGCTTCCATGTCAAGCAGCTGGGAACAGGAGGCTGTGTGGAAGCTAGATCCTCCCTCCTTGTCCGCATCTCATTAAGCGAGTCCCGCTGTAGGTGAAGCTGCCTCGCGCTGCCATTCTGAAGCAGGTGTCCAACATGGCGAACGCTCGCAGCGGCTCTCTGGCGACTATTCTCTTTCTCTTCGCGTTTCCAGCGGCTCTTCACAAAGGTAGGACTTTTTCTGCTTGTGCGTGGACTGAGGACGCCCTTTGTTCCCGCATTTCCGCGGATGTAGATGCGGTGGAGTGTCATTTTAGCAGCTTTTTTTTTTCTTCTTTTTTTTTTTTTTTGTGGGAAGTCGTCCGCGGCAGAGCTGTTTGGATTCAGCTGAGATGTTGTTCACAAAGTAGGAGAACATGTCTAAAGTTGAAGCTCTGAGCAGAACAGGGCAGGTTGGGGTGTTTTTGGCGTTGCAGAGGCGCTGCCCAGCCGATACATCACTTTGGACCGCTCACCATTTGACTGGAGGCTGAAACCGCTTCTCCCTCCTTCACCACCACCGCTGGGAACTGCTTTAAGAAAATAAGTGTTAGAAAAGAATAACTTGTATTTCTGCGTGATGTGAGGACATATGAACCTGCTTGTTTACGTGCATGGTCGCACTGTTGCCGTTTCTGTCCCGGAGGTTACTTTGTGGCGTGTTCTGAACGGACAGAGCGGCAGTGCGTGGAAACTCCTCTATGCTGCAGCTTCAGCGTGTCACAGCGGAACTCCATAAGCAACTTTATTCATTTAACTTGTTTCAACCGACTCGGAAATTTCTCCCGAGTGTTTTGTTTGGATACTCTGTGGTGATAACAATGCGCATGTCTTGATTAATTCGGCGGAAAGACATGCTGCAAATCGGTATGCTTTGTAATTAATCTCTGGCTTTAATGTTGAGATGGCGCCAGGTCAATTCCAGTCTTCCTATCCCGATATCTTGCCTACCTTCTCCAATTATAGCTTATCAGTTTGTTTTGCTCTTTGGTTAAACATTTCTCTCTATTATGGAAACAAATAGAAATATCGAAATTTAGTTTTCCATTTCTGCTGTGATTTTATTTATTTACGTTTCTGATTCTAGTGTGAGCTGCTTTACCTCCTGATCAATTAAATAAAATAACAATGCTTGATTATCAGGGTCGCCCAACGAGATTTATTGGCAAAAAATTATAAGTATGTTACAAAAAAGTACGAAACACCCGTGGCACTTCGTACAAGAGAAGAAACGTGCGCGACTAATTGTACGAAATTAGTCGAAATTTAGGGGGGGCATTACGAAATAAACAGCAGAACTCGGTGAGTTGGGTTTGGAGTAGTCGAGTGGATGCATGCGTTGTGAAAGTAAAAGCATTTCCACGGAGATCCACGTCACATCTAATAAATAATAATTAAAAAATAAAAATAAAAAAAATCCCGGAGTTGTTTGAACCGCTGCGGGACTGTGCGTTCATTCCACCGTAGATGGGTTTGCAGTGGGGGGGGGGGGACGTCGAAGCTTCCTTCTCTGAGTTGGAAGGTGTTTCGGGGAGCGGATGGGCTTCAGTGCAAGATGCGACATGATTTCCCCGCTGCTGATGGTGTGATCTGTGCAGAACGGCTTCACGGCTCAGCATCTCTCCCAGCTGATTTCCAGTATAGTTCTGCATTTAAACAGCCTGTCGGTGCAGGCAGTAAATCAACTTAAATGTTCCAGGCTGCTCTTCATGACAGAAGCTCCAGCCTCTCTAGTGGTGAGAATGACGGGGGAGGCAGATGTTTGTCACATTGTGGATTATCCACAAGACTTAATCCAGTTTTATCCACTGAAATGGGAAATGGATGCAGAGCCGTGTTTCCCTCTTCTCTCCTCGGAGCGAGTCAGTGAATGAGTGAAAAGCAGCAGAGAGAGACTGAGTCTGATCTGGACGCCGCTGCTCTCCCTTCATGGTAATGGCTCCACTGATTTCACACAGAACTTGGGGCACTCTGGCACAAAGCGTATCAATTATTCACCTCCAGCTGCATACTCTGAGATCACATTGTGCCCATGCGTTTACAGCCTGCTTTTTCTTTTTCCCTCCCTCATAAGAAGGTGTGAAAGCTGAGGTCATAATCCACCGTCCAGCTGTCATTACTGTTCATGCAGCTAATCTGGAACCAGGTTCCATTCCATCCACCATTCAACCTAAAAAAAAAAAGATAATTTAGTTGCAAACTGGAGATGAGTGGGCGTGGCTTGTTGTGTTTCCTGGATGAAAATGCAGAGAAATGACCCAGAAGTAAACATAAATTTCTGTATTTGTTCTGTTTAGATCACTAAAAGGATTTACAGAAGCTCCCAGAAGTGATAACACTTATTAAAATCAGACTTTCATAATTTAACTAAAAACTTAATTTCACTTTTAATGTGACACGTGCTTTACAAAATGAGAAATTAACTAATTCATTAAAAGAATATATTAAAATGACAGTGTTGGAGAATTTCTCACAGCCTTAAGATGATAGTTGGAACTACCTTTTGATTCAGTTTCAGCATCCTTTTCCTACTTAGCCATATAATTGCACAATTTGACATTTTGAAAATAAATTTGCTTAATGGAAATGTTGATTTCAAAAAAAGTTAGTTTTTCAATAAAAAGTTTTGACACTAGGTTGAAGTGTTTTAGTTTTTGAAAATTGGTTTATTTTGCAAAACTGCAATGTAAACCCTCCCCCCAAAACATTATAGTTTTCGGGTATAATTTAATGTTTAAGAACTACTTCCTCCAAGAGC